>NW_026861521.1:0-143667 GCF_026571515.1 Ruditapes philippinarum
AAAAATTATTATTTGGTCTATCAGACGCCCATTCATTAGACAAGATGCACAGACTGGTTTATTTTTTTTTTTTTTATTACTTGGCTGAGTGTTTATCAATCCTTTAAGTTTAAGTTTTCTCTAGGGATTCTTATTTTCTCTATTCTATTGTATTACAAAGCGCAGATGAAAAACATTATAACAACAGCAACCAAGAAAAATGATATTTAATCAACCGTTATGTTATAAAAGGTTATTCTAAATGTTCAGATCCTTTTAGGATAATGTGTATCCTGTGCTTTTGTGTCCTCTCGGTGGCCTGTTTGGATCCTTGCCGGTGGTCCTGTGTTTGGAGCTGAAATAAATCGATTCAATATACAGTATCAATAGTGAAACGATCCATTTCATATCTAATTGAATATTTGTTCTATAACATAATTATATTTTCAATAATATGTTGTGTTTTTTTGTTTGTTCATTATTTGATTAAAAAACGCACTAACCAATACATGTGTTTAATAAATACTGAAATGTTCCGTATATATATGTTGCATATTCATGATGTATTTTTGGCTTGCAATATAAGAGCACAACTACCAGATTGTGTCTAATCTATTTCAGAAAGATTAAATGTTGTTATGACACCTCCGCATGTCAAGATTGACTAAAAGAAAATGTACGTAATGCAAGTTAATTTTGTTACAAATATATTTTTGGTGCGATAATTCTTTAATCCTCTTAAATCGCTACCTTAAACAAACCAGTACAATACTTTTGTCTTATGAAGAAACGTTGTCTAGACTACAGGTTAGCTCGTTTCAACGTTCATTGTGTTAAACGGTATTCGTCTTAACCAATAAGCAACCAAAACATTAATTGTGTCGGTGGTATTTCTTTTCTTTAAATAAGCGCTATTTTGATTTTTATTTTGATCAGTGTGCTTTTTGAAAGTGATAATTCGCTTTTTGTAATTTGTTTAAGATTCTTAAAGTCAGAAATTTATCTTATTTATAAATATTCTTAATCAAAATCAAAGTATTATTTTCCATTGAAATAAGTAAAAATAAATAAAAAATAAAAAGGTTATATGCTTTGATAAATGAAATAAACCGCTTTTATGAAAATTGTTTGATAACATGCTTATAACTAATAAGGTGCAAATTCAATGTATATATAAAATGCCAAGGCTGGAGTTGATCATTTTAGTATTTACCATGTGCAATAATTAACAGAGATATGCTTCAATATGCTTAAGCCTGTCCGTTCTCTGCCTTATGCCCTGTCCTGTTTTTGTTTTGCGTCCGTCTGGGCTCCTTGCCACTGGTTCTTGTTGCTGGGTCGTGTGGGGGTTGCGTTCATTAAACGCCGTCTTTCTTTCAAATTGTTGATCTTGTTTATCATATTTTATCAAAACTGAGTTCAAAATGAATATCCTTTTTAATGGAGGTGAAATATTCAGTTAGTTATGCTATTACAACATTATACCATGTGAGAAAAAAATCAGTTTTTAACCTTAATTTTTCATGATTGCTGATTTCAAAAAGGGGAAAAAATACTAAAACTGATAGGCATTTATATTTGTCTTGAAGATCATTTAAACAAAATAAATTTGAAAAAGAAACGGTTAAACGATACCTCCCATAGTGTTATTTAACTTTAGACGACAAAGTACATTTTATAACAGTGGGGAAATGCGATATTATTCTATTTCATTCATCATTAACATGATGTTTTGTCTACAGCGAAAATCCAATCAAATCAAAATGATTTCTCAAAGAAACAACTTTTTTAATGAGAAAAACGATACTTTTAATCTATATAGGGAAAAATATACAGGGAATATGAACTTCTTTCTTCTGTATTATATAAGCAAATAATAGTTTCTAAGATCTTAGATTATTAACATAAATCTACAAGTATACAATGATATTCTAATAAAGTTTTTGTCCAAAATGAAAAAAAAAAAACAGAATAAACTGATGTGTGTGTATATGTATATATTCATATTTTAAATGAAACTAAAAAAATGTTTCCTCAAAAATTCAACGTTGATAACTAACACCGGAGACATTATACATGAATGTCGTTAGTAAGTGTACGAATTCCATGAGTCGATATGCCGTACTTTTAAATGGTCTAGATCTATTTAATATTTATCTATAAACTGTTCTAGAACAAACTATTAATGTTCATCATATCTATGTTCATATTAAATCATTTAGAACTTTATAAGCATTTTTAAAGGTATTTTATGAGAGCATCAAACCTGTTGCTATTAATAACTGAAATATTCATGACAAATGTGGCCATTATTGACCAATCCACATTAAAGCAATGATTCAGTAGTCCAGTATTTCAACCTATAGCTAATTTGTGTATATTTGTCTTTTTTTACATGATAAATGATTCTAAAATACATTGATTTTTAAATACATAAATGACACTTAAATCGGTGCTAGAGGGGATAAGAAATGTTGTTCAGTCGCTCTTGCAGATTTGGAGATAATACATCTAGAAATAAACTTTCTATATAAATTGTCCTAGACTGCTGAGTAATGTATGAATACATTTATATGCAAGTAAATGTGATCTATACAGAACGTTGATTGACATATTTGTGATTCAGTATTGTATTTGCCGACGTAAATGATCAAGTTGAGTATGTGCTAGTGTCATAGAAACAAATTTATCATTGTTGCCCGGACATTTATTGCACATATTGAAGCCGAATTGTCTGGTTAAAATAAAGGTGTTGCATATTGCAACCAGCATTATATTATAAGTGTTATTTTTATTGTTAAAAATTGACAATTTTGGAATAGCATTTCAAGACATTTTAGGATAATGTCTGTTAGGCTCGTGCACACGAAATGTAGCAGTGCACAATTGACATTTTATATCTTAACAAAATTTCAAAAATCTTATATAAAATGTATCTCATAAAAATGATTTTTAACAGATAAGCTTGGTCAACTTTTGGAGAAAAAAATAATACGCGGTATCTCTGAAATATTATATAGTAAGTGTACAGTATATAAATTGTTCTTGTGCTAACATTGTGTACATAATAAACGGCAAATGATCCAATAAATGTTATCAAAACAACAATTATGTTGAATAAAAAAAATTGAAATGGCTTCTGTTCGTAAAATTAGACGGGATTATTAATCTAATTTACTGGAGACATATTATAAAAAATAAATTATAAATTATATAATAAATTTTCTGTTAAAGGTGCTCTGTGTAGCTATTAGGAAACAAAAAAAAAGGTTGTAAAAATATAGTTCCAAACAATAAAACAACTTATGAGTGGTGCTTTTACATTTGATACGGCTTTTAAAATTCTGTCAAATTTTGATTTCGTTTTATATCAATATTAAAACACCTTTTCTCTTTCAGTTCTGTTTTTGGTAAGTTGTTGCAAGTACAAATCTTGACAAAGTTGGAAGTACCTTATTCTGATTCCCTGAAAAATTATTATACCAGTAAAAATGTAGGTTCTCTTCCGTATATCCGTAGCCTTACAAATTACTGCTTATATGAAATTACGTGTTAAATAAGGAAAAAAGAATCAAACCGAGATGTGGTGTTTCAGTCTTAAAAACAGTTCAATTAATTTGTTTCGATAATAATATCGTTCGATTCTACATAGAGTTGTAAAACAAAATGCCAGTCTGTTTTGTATCACACAAGAATATTGTATGTAAATAAATAAAATGTTATGCTACAATTTAAGTAGAGTTTGAATGTATCAATGATAATTTTATGCATGCTTTATTCCCTAAAAGGGATATATACAA
Organism: Ruditapes philippinarum; assembly: GCF_026571515.1. NCBI lineage: Eukaryota > Metazoa > Mollusca > Bivalvia > Venerida > Veneridae > Ruditapes > Ruditapes philippinarum. Next base: position 3,780 of record NW_026861521.1, read on the forward strand.
TTTTTTTTTTAATTTCATATTTTGGAAATATCCTGGAAATATTCTTTTTCAAAATAAGTGTAACTATTTGAAGCAGATTTATAGCTTGATAATGTGTTGAAATATGTTGTTATCTTATATGATTATTATTTTAACTTTTTATTTGTTGTCTCAATATTTGATATTTCCATTGAGACCAGTTAAAAGTCAGGTTAAAACAACCTTTTCACAATTTCAACATCTTGTTTATTTTTTATGTGATAAAGATTGGTGCATTATTGATCTAAAGATGCATTATCTCACAATTTTACGACCCTTATAAAAGGTTTTAATTCCTCTTGAGTATAATAAAATGACAAATAACTGTGTTATTTATAAGATATTGTTTTTCAAATCTGATTTAAAAGAATAGTATGGGATCACTAATTTGTTTAAATATATTTGTTATGAAGAAAAGTGAGGTCATAAACATCTGAAACAACATTTACATTTCTCTGTTGCCAGTACATTTACATATTGAAAGATTTGCATTTACATGCAAGCCAGAAAATAAAACATGTTTCAATAATACATTAAAACTACTGATAATAGTTCAATATAATTGATAAATAATAATAATTATATTGTTATGCCCATTTCCAGATTGTTTAGTAAAGTATAGGCAGGAAGCTAGAAAACACATATTAATATGATTAACCTGCTTGCGGCAACTAAATAAACAAATAGATTCATTGCAGGTCAAGATAAAAAACATATCAAACTCCGCACCGTCTGATAATGTTGAGCACTGTTAAGTCACACCGTACATTGGTATTTTTTATATCAAATTTGCGAAAGTCCATATCCAATGATATCACTGTCAACCTTGGATTTGAGTAAAAACATCAGATGCGATGTTGCCTCAATTCTTATTGAGTTACACACGATACAAATGCTAGATATGCTTAATCAAGCAATATCTATTCTAATCAACAGTTATTATCATGGGTCTAGCAGACGGACAGATAAACGGTCAAACAAACAAGAGAATCGGAAATGTGTTATCTCATAAATTGTTTTATGATGAATACAAATAAACTGTTGAGATGAAAATGTTACCTTCTAAATGCCGATATGTTTACGGTGTGATTTTGTTTTGTGTAATTAATGCAAAACTGTTTATAAGCATTTATCCTGTCACTTGCATCAATTTCGACCCGATAACAAGGTGCCGTATATTTTTACTGATCTACGGCACTTGGTCACGTGGTATGAATGAATCGGTATGACAGCCGGACTACTTTTAGCGAGCGTCGCTTAAAACAGTTTTTTAAATGCTAGCGTTTATAAAAGCTGTAATCAATAAAAATAACTGTGTAGTTTGAAATAAATTTACTTATCAAGCAACTAAATGTGTTTGTTATAATTAAAACGGCCTCTTTAAAGCATTTATTGACATATTATCTTGACCTAAATACGACTTTATAGTAAACAAGGCGTTTATTGTACACGGAGCATTGTTTACAAACAGTTGTATGCCTGTCAAAACTTTACTGTAAACTGAAAAAATGTGCGAGGATATGAGTCAGGGTACTTTTGACATCCTTTGGGATGATTTATGTGAGGCTAATGATCAAAATGAAAATTCAGATAACATTATTACTGCTGTTTCTGAGTTGACCAGTGTTGATTTCTTGAGAGAACATGGTTTTGACATTGAACTACTGTTCACTGAAATGAATGAAGATCAGAACCCTGAAAATGTATTATCTTTCACTTCTACAACTGATATTGGAGATGTTACTACTGAATTACCCTCAAGAGTTTCTTCCCCTATAACACTCAGTAAATCAGATGAATTACCCTCTACTCCTGTAACACCTGTTGAACCAAATCATGCAAATGAATTTACTTCTACAGCTAATGTTATACTTGCTGGACCAAATCCTGTATTGCCTGAAACAAATGAAAATTTAACTTCCCCTTTGAATAACCAAGAAAGGCCAAAGTAACAGTAACTTAAAAAAAGCAGAGTTCATGGAAATTTCATCAACAGATGTCAGAATCCTAATAGAAAAATGAAGAGAATAAGAACACTCTTAAGAAAAACACTATCAGATGTTGCTAAATTTGAAAGATTTCTGGAAAGCAAGCAAGAAACCAAACAATGCCATCAAATTGAAACCAGACCTCTTAGATGAATATTTAGCTAACTTTATTTTATCTGTAAGAAAGCCAGACGGTGATGAGTATGAGCCTTCCAACCATCAGAAACATGGTAGGAAGTATAAGACCGCAAACTGCGCAGACAGCGATATCCTCATAAAAATATTTTCTGAGCAGTCAAAACATATTCCAACTAAGCAGAGATGCATTACATGCGAAACAGAAATCTCTTAAAAGGTTAGGTAAAGGGAAATAAACCGCGAAGAAGTCCTGTCCGATATCTGACCAAGAAATTGACATGCTTTATGACAAAGGGATTCTTGGTAACAGAACCGCCAAGTCATTGCTGAATACCATTTGGATCAACAACTGTATATTGTTTGGTCTCAGAGGGACAAAAGAGAATTATAATTTAAGGTACAGTCCTTTAGAAATTAATGTGAAATTATTTAAACATGTTTAAAACATACAAATATGTTATTGATAAAAATATGACTCAATTTAAAAACATTACTCATTTGTAAATTTTACTTCAAAACTGTTTGCGTTTTTTAATTCTTCAAACCATGGCCCAGCAATGAAGTGCTCCTGCTGAGATTTGAACTCAGAACTCCTCTTCAACAATAATATATGACAAAGAGGTATTTTCGCTATTAAACTACAAGAGCTTATAACATTCTTGCCATGGCCTGTCATTAATTATGCTATGTGAATGAAAATGACTGCAAGCATTTTATCATATATGATAATAACCTTATTAAGTTTAAATATTTTTGATAATGCACATTAAATGGACACTAAAATAATGCCAAGTTTTAAATTGTATTATTGTGAAATTGTATTATTTCATTCTTATTAAACCAACTCTGGCATAAATAATTAAAAAACAAGTAATTAAAAGCCTAAACTTAGAAACATATCTCATATGCTACAGGTTTTTTTTGTCAGATTACTAATTACCTCAATATTTAATTATAAATAAAGAGATAAGAAATCTAAAACTAAACTAATATCTTAAATCTACATGTATGTCTTCCAATATTAAATGTCAATGCCTAATGGGGAAGTATACATTTTTTTCTATGTTGCTTGTAAAAAAAAAAAACACTCATTTTCCATTACTTTTATTTCACTAATTTTAGATGGGGTGATGTTTGTCTCAAAACTAGCTCAGATGGTGTTGAGTACCTTGAACTAAGAGAGCGCCAGACCAAAACAAGGACAGGATCGAACATCAATGATGTCCGAGAAGTGACATCCAAAAATTTATGCAACCCCTGATGACCTAGAAAGATGTCCTGTGGAGATGTACAAACTTTTTATGCAGTTAAAAGACCTAATGATTTTTGTGAACAGGACAATCCTTTTTATATATCACCTCGCACAAGCTCTCAAAAAGTTAATCATGAAAAACTGGTTCATGAAAATGCCTCTTGGAGAAAAAAAATTGGTAGCCTGCTAAAAACAATTGGCTATGGATGGTGGTTTAGATGAAAATAAACGCTTAACCAACCATTCAACAAGGAAACATTTAGTAAAAAACTTAGAGACTCAGGTATTGCTCCAACCGACATTATGCAGATAAGTGGCCATAAGAACATTCAATCTGTCATGAATTATTCTACAATGTCTGAGCAAAACACATAAGCAATGTTCAAAGATCTTATCAAATGTAAGACCTAAACCACCATCCACAACCAGTTGTCCAAAAGTAAATGAATCTGTTGAGCCAATTGTTCATTCTGACAAATCACATAGTTCTTGCTCCAATGACTGTCAACTCCAATGCACAATCGTCAATGAATGAAAAAAAATTTATCTTCTCTTAATGTTAATGCAACCAAAGGAAGTGCATCTGAGTCGAAACAAAATGAAAATCAAAACTTACATGTTGAAATTGTTCCCCACCCACACATCTCAGTTGCAGCCAACGGTGGTATCTCCAAATTCCAGTGGCAATTCCATCGCATTTGTAAATGACACTGTTACACTAAAATACACAAATAAATTCTCTATTTTCTGGAGCTGTATTGAATATCCAAATTTCAATTTGTACATGAAGTAAACTCGTGAAACGGTGAGACAAGTACTGTATCATGTATGACATTATGTACATGTAGATGCGTATGAAAGCCAAAGCGAAATTATATAATTTTTGGTCAGTTCTTGAGAGGATATTTGACAAAATGCCGTGGAATAAAAAAGTAGTTGTTACATAGTTTGTTGTTATTATTTTATTTTGAAAAAAATATCAAAATGTTGAGAACTATTTTTTCCGCGCAAAGCGTAAGATTAAAATTAAACAACGTCACAATGAAAGGGACACAACTCAGTAAAAAAAATAAAGGTGGTTTACCTAATAAATTAAAAAAAAACTGTGACAGGATAAATAGAATAACAGGTTGGTGCCGTGGATGGAGAAAGTTTATCTGGCTCGGCACCGGAATTTATCGGGTTCGCCTTCGGCTCACCCGATAAATTCCTCCGCCTCGCCAGATAAACTTTCTCCATCCACGGCACCAACCTATTATTCTCTATATACAATGTATGAATAACAAAAAAAATATAGTAGTATTATAATTGATTATTCTAACGAAATACCAAACTGGATACATCATTTCATCATTTTTTCTAATTATTCTTATGAAGGAATCTGACTTTACAGTGCAAAAGTTAAGGTTTTTTTCATGGCTCTAGTATCGCTGTCATCACGTTAAAAACACTGACATGGTAATGTAAATCTCATTCTCTTCAAACCAAATTTATATGCTTCTATTGATAATAACGTGATAAGATGTGCATAATTGATTAACAAGAATGACATATTCTTAAACAAATATATATCAAAAGAACAATATAAAGCACAGGTACTGTTAAAAATGAAGAACATTTACCGCAATAATGGATTTAAACAGCTAACAACGGTGTGTCTGTTTTTCTTACCCATGTCTGTTTTATTAACTGCCTTGCGACATACTCTAAAATCGCTTGTACTGTGATTTCTACAAGGTATTTACAAGTAGTTTAGTGCTAATCACTTCAGGGCATACCTTTAGAGTACATGTTAAAGATATTTATAAGAAGCAAAATGTATTGAGACTTTTATAAACATTACAATGTGAGACTTTATCAAAATGAATAATAACCTATTGTTTAAAAAATCTATGAAGTAGTAGTTTAAAGTTGCTGTAATATTTCATAAACCTTAATTTATAACGGACATTATTTGAACATTATCTTTATCAGGTAAATACTATGTCTTATTGCTAAAATGGTATCAGCATTATTGTAGTACCAAATGATAATTCAGGATATCCTTAGTTATTTACCAAAGCTGAAATCGAGAAATATGTAAAATATATTATCATTTTATAAGCAATTGATTACGCATAAATAGATCTACAGGTAGTTTTAATATGTTATCTCCATTTGTTACATTCGATATTTAATCTAATACAGCTTTATATCGGTCCATTAATGTATCATATATGTTATAATAAGGAAGTAAACTAAATTATTTGTATCATAAAAATGTCTTAAAACTTGGTTATTTGCTGCTCTAATAAGTGATTGTGTCTGTAATAATTTCCTTAGAGAGTAATTCAGTTTCCTTAAACAACAGCTCTGTCGGAAATTATAACTGTTTATCAACAATTTTATGATGATCTTTGTTTCTAATTGAATTGAGAATATTACGTAACAGCTCATACATTTGATTAATATTTCTCTTGAGAATGGCAATCTTTCAGGACTAACTTGATTTAATTCAAATCATTGTATTTCATGCACAAATTGATAGTCATTGCTACACAAATTTCTCCAGACTTTGTTTTAAATCCTTTTAGGTTTTGCAGACATGAAGATTAGTTTTATTTTGTGCTAGTACATGCATCATTGATCAACATTATCTATTTGACAAACACAGTGTATTATTGAGGTTTCTATAGAATCATTCTTTTTTCTTAGTAAATCAACTTTTCTTTGAAAGAAAAATGAAAAAATGACATATTACAATGTCAGTAAATGCTACTTTATTATATACATATACATTTTCTCGCTAGAAAACACCCAAATCTTGAAGTGCAAATACGCGTGAACGGACGGAAACTTCCGTATTATGTTATTGACAAATACGGTACCACATATGGTATTGCAGGACTATTTTTGATGTTGGTTCCCATCTTAGCTATGTATAACGTAGCATTTGGAAAGACTTAAGTTATTTACGGTGTTGCAAAATTTACGTATTCATCCGTTAGTGAATTTATAACATTTCCTGAAATTACTAATAGAAGTGAAGTGTAATGAAAATCCTTTTTATATAAAACGACAATGTATATTATAAAATGTATCGCGAGATATCAATTTTCCACCGCTGCGAGTAGCAAAATACAAACCCTCAGAAAGCTACTACCAAATAATATTCGGTCTGAATTTTATATTATAATTTGTGACACAACCAGATGTACAACTTTTGGACATTATATTGTGTATTTGGGCCGATGGCCTAGAATTACATTACAATAAATTTAAAGCTTGAAACTTACAATGTGTTTTTGTAACCATATTTCAAAACGATGTTTTTAATATATAACAGCTTCTTTGCTAGTAATGCACAATTTTGTGGTGTTATTGTTTTTATAAACAAAATTACCTGTTTATTTTTAGGTACATATACAAAAAAATATACAAATGAATATAGTGAAAAACCATATACCTACTACTACCGTCCAAGAACAAACTATATCAACCAAAGTCTTAAAAATGTACAATATTGCTATACTGGTCGTTCCTTATTGTCTTTATTTTAAATATAAATAGTGTATAACATCAAACACTATCATTGTATTTAAAAACAGTGGAGCAAGTTCAAAAGAAAATTTTCTAATATGATTAAAGGACATTTGCTATTTTACCAATAGCTGATGTAACAATATTTAATTGTTCAATATAAAAGATCGTGCAAACCATTGATTACTTTTAAAAAACTGCAGTCTTGACTTTATTACTGAACACTAACTGACCAATATTTGACATATGAAAATGAAGGAAAACACAAAGGCAATAAATCAATTATATAAGTGTATATTGCAGTTTTCGAGTTACATTTATTATCATTAACTTAACAACATGACATATATATAAGGTAAGCAGTAGTGAAATCACTATGTGACCATTAACACACTAAATACCAATAATCATTAATATCAAACTCTAAAAATGATAGACATCAAAATGGTCAAAACTACTGATAACATTTTGCTATATATTTAAAAGAAACTTAGTGATGATTATTATTTTTCTTGAAATCGTTACTGTCTAATTCAAGTGTCTAAACATTTTCTTTCTGACTTTATTAATTTTCTTTTATCTTCTATCAAGAAACAAAAGGTTTCACATTAACCATGACAGAACCTTAAGTTACTACATTAAACAGAAACAACAAAAATACGAAAAGAACATTTAAGCCGTAAATGCAAAATGCACTCATTGGCACTAAATACGAATAGTGAATAACGTTTCAAGGTTACTGAATAACGTTTCAAGGTTACTATTCTCTTAAAACAAATAATAACATTTATCACACATCAGTGCCGATTTTGCGACTCCGTAAATATGGTATTGCACGGCCGTGCGTGCATATATTTTGACGTGACGTCATTAGCGTTATACAAACATAGTGTAAAGACGCGCTAAATGTAAGCGTTATACTATAGGCGTCAATGAAAAATGACTCTTATTTCACTTTAAACGGTCTTTATTTTGGGTATGTGATAAATAAAATATTAAATTCGTGTAAGTTCATTACTGAATTTATTGCACTCGTTTATTGCACTCGTTGAATAAAATATTATTATGCTCGCCAGAGGCTCGCATAATATAATTTTATTTAACTCGTGCAATAAATTTAGTATTGAACTTACTGTCAGGAGAAATGTCTGCCTTGATGTTATTTAATCTAAGAAAAGATTTAGTAATAAATACTAGAACCAATTTCCAAGATATGGAGGCTGGGCAGCACCGCCTGACATAAAAGTGAAATATTCTCAGTTGGAAAACTAGCATGTAATTGTTTAGTTAACACTATCTTTTTTTTTAGGTATTTTTATCCTTTTCTATCTCAAATCAATATATACATGTAAACAACAAACTCTGATTATTATTTACACCCAAAACAAAGAACTCTTATCATTATTTACACCCAAAACAAACACACATCATTTATCAGCCACTTATATGAAATATCTTTTCACGTATACGTCTTTTATACGAAACAAGACACCTGGCGAGCCCAAGCTCTAACAACTTATGATCAAACAACAATAAAATCACCACAAAATGAAGAACACAAAAAAAAAAATGAATATTTTTACAACTCTAAGATACGGTATAAACCACAAACATTCATCCAACAATATTAACTTCACACAATCTAATCAGCATCAGAAAACAACTTAAACTAAAGCACCCAATATTTACATATATCCTCAAAACAAAGCAGCAACTAATATAATCTTGATATAATACCAAACATTCAACCAATATCAACCAATTATATCTTCACAAACAGATATAACTCAACAACCAAAACAACAAATTACAACCAATAAACCCTGATCAATTAAGATCACCACAATTATATTCAACCACTTCAACAAACCAACAAAACTGACTTCAAAACAACAAAATTCTCTTCAAAACAACAAAATTCTTTTCCCAATAAAAAATAACCCCTCACACTATAAGCGTGTGTCTCCTAACTGATATAAAATCTCTCTCTAAACGCGCATATTTGCTAGCTTAAACGATTTGAACTTTAAACATGTATACATACAGCGACTGGTATAAACATGATATTTACACTCTATTCAAAACAATGTATCACTGTAAAGAAATATTAACTCGTTGTTTTATCTACAACGATACATCACTGTAGGGAAATATTAACTCGTTGTAAGACACATATCTACATATAAACTTCATGATTATTCTGACAGCCCCCTACTCAAGAAAACACTCCACTGTTTTCAAACAAAAAGAATAATCTACAATGCTTCTTTTCAGGTATCGAGTCTACTTAGGTAATCTGCACACACGTTGTCCTTTCCTTTCACAGCTACTATTCTAAACTTATAGTTCTGTAGAAATAATGCCCATCTCATTATGCGGCCACTTTCAACTTTACATTTCTGAATATACGTTAAAGGAGCATGGTCTGTATGTAGCTCAAATTCTTTCCCGTACAAATACTTGTTGAATTTCTTTATTCCAAATACCATCGCAAGACATTCCCTTTCGATAACCGAGTAGTTTCTTTCTCGATTCAACAATTTCTTACTCGCGTAAGCTATTGGAAGCAAACCATCATCAAACTGTTGAAGAAGTGCAGCCCCAACTCCGGTATCTGAGGCATCACATTGCAAAACAAATGACTTTGAAAAGTCTGGAAGTCGTAGTATTGGTGATCGTGTCAGTACTTGCTTCAATGTCGTAAAGGCTTTTTCATGTTCTGGTTTCCATATGATTTTATTTGGCTGTCCTTTCTTCGTAAGATCTGTCAATGGTGAAGCAATTTCTGCAAATGAAGCAATGAATTTTCGGTAGTATCCAGCTAGACCAAGAAATGATCTGAGTTGCTTCTTTGACTCTGGTCGCATAGCGTCTCTAATTTTGACTAATTTGTCATCTTCCATTTGCATTTGTCCTTTGCCAACAACATGACCGGTAAATGGTATACTTTCAAATCCAATCATACATTTAGAAGGCTTAACTGTGATCTTTGCGTTTCGTATTCTTTCGAACAATTGTCTCAACATCTTCATGTGTCTCTCCCATGTAACCGTATGTCCAAGCACATCGTCAACATAGTTATCAGTATCATTCACTCCGGAAAGCAACTTCCGCATCATTCTATTAAATGTTGCACCAGAATTGACCATTCCAAATGGCATCTTTCTGAATTGGTAACTACCTTCTGTTGTAGAAAATGCTGTGAGATATCTTGATTTTGCTTCAATTGGTATTTGCCAATAACCTTTGGTCAAATCAATTTTCGTGAAGAACTTATCTTCTTTTAGTTTCGCCATAACATCCTCAACATTACCCATTGGTTCTGTATCAAACTTTGTTACAGAGTTGAGTCGTCTAAAGTCAATACAAAAACGGTTTGTATTATCCTTTTTCTTCACCAAAACAATTGGAGAATTATAATCAGAATTTGCTGGTTCGATGATACCACATTCAAGCATTTTCTTTATCTCATCCTCTACCGCTGTCCTTTTTGCATATGGTATCGTATATTGTCTAACACGAATTGGTGTTTTGTCAGTCAACTCAATCTTGTGAGATTCAAGATCTGTAGTTCCAGGAACGTCAGTAAAAATATCCTCAAATTCTTGAAGCAACGTATTTACTTCTGATTTTTGTTCAAGTGTTAATTGATCATTAACATTAACATCTCTGTACGTCTCTTCACCCTGTGTGTCTACTAGTTCTAAAAGATTTTCATCATCAACTACTCCAGTATCATCATTATTTTCAGCTTCTATAACAGCTACACTCGCACAAATTCTATCTTCTCTTTCTTCGTATTTCTTCAGAAGATTTATGTGGTACATCCCAATTCTATCACCTACTTCCACTTTGTAGTCAAACTTGTTAACTGCTTCACTTACAACAAATGGACCTTTCCATTGTAACATCAGTTTATTGTGTGTTGAAGGCAGGAGCAATAAAACTTTGTCTCCTTTCTTTAGACTTCTTGGTCGTGTTTTCTTATCATAATGATGTTTATACTCTTCTTGTGAGTTGCTGAGATTCTCTCTAGCAATCTTGCATGTTTGTTCTAATCTATTTCTCAAATCTAGGACGTACTCATACGTATTACGTGTCTCTGGCACTTCTGTCTCTGTCCATAATTCTTTTAGTGCTTGCATGGGACCTCTAACAGTTCTGCCATATAGTAGCTCAAATGGTGAGAACCCTGTACTTGACTGAGGGACTTCTCTGTATGCAAAGAGAACCGCAGACAAATATCTGTCCCAATCCTTAGGTCTTTCTTGGCACATTTTCTTCAACATACTTTTTAAAATACCATTCATTCTCTCACAAAGACCATTACATTTTGGATTGTAAGGGGTTGTAAACAACTGTTTCAGTGATACAAGTCTACAAACTTCTTCCATAAGTTGTGACGTGAACTGACTACCCCTATCACTAAGTATTTCCGATGGGAAACCTACTCTTGCAAAAATATCTAACAATGCTTCAGCTATATTTTCAGTCTCAATTCTTGGTAAAGCAACAGCTTCTGGGTAACGTGTAGCATAATCAACTACAGTTAATATGTACCTATTTCCCTTTTCCGATACAGGCGTTATTGGCCCTATCAAATCAACCGCAATTCTCTGGAACGGAGTGTCAATAATAGGCATTTCACCTAAAGGAGCTTTCTGAAGTCTGCCCCTGGGCACCGTCTTCTGACAAATGTCACAGGAACGACAAAATCTAGTTATATCACTAGAAATACCTGGCCAGTGAAAACTAGACTGTATCCTGTCTAAAGTCTTGCGTACAGACAAATGCCCACCCACTATAGATTCATGAGCTAATGACATAACTCTTTTGTGATATTTACTAGGAACAACTATTTGTCTTGTTTCAGACTTCAAATCGCCTTTCACCGTCTCAAATATTCTATACAACACATCTTTTTCTACTTCATATCTAAATTTGTTACCGCTTTTTGTTTTCATGATCTTATTTTCCCTAGCATACTGCCACAAACGCTGTAACGTATTGTCATTTGATTGTTCTTTCTTAAGAACATCTACCGTAATTTCGTTATCTTCGACCTTCGGAACTTTAAGAGGTTTCATTGCTTTCTTCTCTTTTTCTGCCTGTGCTCTAGTAACAACATCAGCTATGCTTGTTACTTCTCGGCTAACCCACTTCTCATTTGGCTTATCAAGTACACCCTGAATATTGCCCAAGACTAAGTCACAAATTGCTGACTCTAAAACCATAGCTTCTATTTTACCCTTATAATAAGGTGTATCAATGTCTATTTTTGCCATAGGTACCAACCTGGCCCGACCATCTATTGCTATCATGACACAATTTTTATTCAACATTTGATCTTCTTCCACTAACTTCTTTCTAACAACTGCTAACTCGCAACCAGTGTCTCTAAGAACTTTCACCTCTTGATTACCAACATATCCTAGTTTCAGATCCAATTGACGTTCACCTTCTAATGATTCAATTGTACAGCTACTTGTAATGACAGGCACAGAATTACCATTTGCTAATTTAAGTTTCCCCTCTTCAATACAGCCATCGTAAGATTTTGTCGGAGAAATTGACATACATAACCCCGATACTTTCTTATCATCTGATCTACCATCACGTCTATTTTCTCCAGGCCTACTACGCCAGTTCCTTGGTGAAGAATCCCGATTTGTTTTAAAGTAATTTCTATTTTGCTCTCCATATGACATTGCAGCAGCCCCATATCTTTTCTTAGTCTGATCTCGACAATCTCTGGCCACATGCCCCTCTCTATTACATATGAAGCATGTTACTTTTCTATTTTCTCTGTGAAAGTGCTGTATTGGTTTCGATAGATTACCTTGATTAAGGCGTATTGGTGATTTATTGGAAAAATTGGCAACTTTTGAGCTTTTACTATTTGTAATTGTACCGCCATGAGCCTCTAAGTATTGTTCAGCCAAAGATATGACATCTCTACGATCCTTTGGCTTCCGTTCCTTAAGAAAAAGAGCTAGCTCTGTTGAACAAACTTTGACAAATTGCTCTCTAATAATAAGATCTTTCAATTTATCTACTGTATCCGCAGCGTCGGCCATTTCTGTCCATCTACTAAAGTACCTATCTAAGCGAGCCATGAATTGGTTTACAGTCTCTCCTTGTTCCGGCTTACTCTCTCTAAATTTATTTCTGAAACCGTCTTCTGTTAATTGGTATCTTTTCAAAACTGCTGTTTTTAATTCTTGATAGTCTGATGCTTGCTCAGGAGGCATACTAGTGTAAACTTCAAGACCTTTCCCCGTTAATAACGAACTTAAGCTTATTGCCCATGTGTCTTCTTTCCATCCTTGACTGATAGAGAATCTTTCAAAACGCTCTATATAAGCATCTATGTCATCTTTTGACTCTTCAAATTTAGGCAATCTTGGCCTCAAACCGGTGCTAGGTGGGGTATCAAGGCGATCCCCAGCCTCAATTTTTAACTTCATTAATTCTATTTCTTGCTCTTTCATTTTCATCTCTACTTCAGCTTGAAATAAACGTTTCTTTTCCTCACGCTCAGCTTCTTTTTCTAAACGCTCGGCCTCAAATCGCCGTCGCTCTTCCTCACGTTCATCTTCTTTTGCTTTACGCTCGGCCTCAAATCGCCGTTTATCTTCTTCACGTCTAATATTTCTCTCTTCTCTATCAAGATATTCTGATTCTTTCTTTTGAACATAATCACGCAACTCCCCGTCCTTCAACCCAAGTCTCTCTCCCAATGATACCCATTTATCATAATCCATAATTACTTAATAATGGATTACTATTACAAAAATAATAAACTTTTACGAAACCCGTAAAATAAACACTTATTACTCAACAAAATGGTGTACCTCTGTAGCACCGACAATCGTTATTCCAAATCTAATCTCTATATAACATTGGCACCTACCGGGCACCGGCAATGAACTTGTATCAAAAGTAACAACCAGTGGACCGATATCAATCTTTATGTAGTGTTTAACAACTATGTAAACTTTATGACAACAACCATCTGAGCACCGGCAGCAACAACTAGCTATTCAACTATAACATACACTTTTATGGATAATCACCCACTGAACACCGGTTATAAACTTTAATCAACTACTGATGTTTATAACCTCAACAAATTATAAGTTATATCTTTATCATCGATATAAACTTATTAACACAATGATTCAAACTATCGAAACAAATGTCTCCAAAAAACCACTTAATTCTATTACCGTATAAACAGTATTCAACAAAGGGTGCTCTCCTGCTAAAATGCAATAACTTCTTTAGTATAAATAAACTTTTAAACACAGCCCGTCACCGCTTCTACACATATAACTCTCTACTTAAACTCTATTGCACAGAGAGTTTACTTGTATAACACTACAACGAAGGTTTATCGATTTTCGCCTAACAGCATTTTACACTGCAGTATTTTACCAACAGATCGTAAATGATTTAAAGGTTTAATAAATTTTTTATCAAAGTTTAACAAACAATATTTTGCCAGGAAAAATTCCAACTTAAAGAGAATATCCCGGACGAGCCCCCAAATTGTCAGGAGAAATGTCTGCCTTGATGTTATTTAATCTAAGAAAAGATTTAGTAATAAATACTAGAACCAATTTCCAAGATATGGAGGCTGGGCAGCACCGCCTGACATAAAAGTGAAATATTCTCAGTTGGAAAACTAGCATGTAATTGTTTAGTTAACACTATCTTTTTTTTTAGGTATTTTTATCCTTTTCTATCTCAAATCAATATATACATGTAAACAACAAACTCTGATTATTATTTACACCCAAAACAAAGAACTCTGATCATTATTTACACCCAAAACAAACACACATCATTTATCAGCCACTTATATGAAATATCTTTTCACGTATACGTCTTTTATACGAAACAAGACACCTGGCGAGCCCAAGCTCTAACAACTTATGATCAAACAACAATAAAATCACCACAAAATGAAGAACACAAAAAAATGAATATTTTTACAACTCTAAGATACGGTATAAACCACAAACATTCATCCAACAATATTAACTTCACACAATCTAATCAGCATCAGAAAACAACTTAAACTAAAGCACCCAATATTTACATATATCCTCAAAACAAAGCAGCAACTAATATAATCTTGATATAAATACCAAACATTCAACCAATATCAACCAATTATATCTTCACAAACAGATATAACTCAACAACCAAAAACAACTAATTACAACCAATAAATCCTGATCAATTAAGATCACCACAATTATATTCAACCACTTCAACAAACCAACAAAATTGACTTCAAAACAACAAAATTCTCTTCACAACAACAAAATTCTCTTCCCAATAAAATATAACCCCACACACTATAAGCGTGTGTCTCCTAACTGATGTAAAATCTCTCTCAAAACGCGCATATTTGCTAGCTTAAACGATTTGAACTTTAAACATGTATACATACAGCGACTGGTTTAAACATGATATTTACACTCTATTCAAAACAATGTATCACTGTAAAGAAATATTAACTCGTTGTTTTATCTACAACGATACATCACTGTAGGGAAATATTAACTCGTTGTAAGACACATATCTACATATAAACTTCATGATTATTCTGACACTTACACTCATTCAATATCCTCTATGTATATAATAAGCGGACATTTATGACATAGTGTCTTAAAAACAAATAATTCTTTATTTCTATGTCCGATATTGCTTGTAATAAAGTCGGCTGTTTACTTTTTATATTACAATATATTGTATTTATTACATCTGTTGATTTTTTGATTGACAATAGACAGTTTTGTAGACATTTTACGATATCGTTACTGGAATGTATGCATTGTCAATATATCATGATTGATAATTTATTTTGTCTCACAGAGACAATACAAAGAGATTACTAAAAGGATATATCCCTGTTACATTGGACATTTATTTGATATTTTGAAAATGATTTTGTTTCAATGCTGTAAATATGTATTTGCTATAAAGATAACTTTGAAACTGCTTTGCTATCTTATTGATACAAAGCCAAAATTTACTTTTAAAACTGTTTTACAGAACAGATAAATCATTCAAGTTAATACTATTCTGTTCATATCAAACAAACACGCTGAAATTGCAATGTTCTTCATAAGCATTTTGATTTATAATGGGTACAAGTTCTATAAGTATTTCAAATATTGATCAAAAAGCAATAGAAATGAATCCTTTGGATACTCTTATACATTATTTCCTGAAAATTAAATGTTCATAAATGTGTAAGTTATTAAATATTAACTGTTTATGATAATAATATTTTGAATAAGAACAATGTATTATCTGCTCATTGTGAATCATGTCATATCGAGTCATGTATCCCACACTTACCAACAACATCTTTATATAATTATCTCGTGGGTTATTATCATGTACGATTCTGTGAAGTTATTATACATTGTTGAGTACAATACTGAATTCTATTGGACAAGTATACGATTGTAAAACCTTTACAAGACGAGACGTTAGCATAGTATGATAAAGTTTTTGTAGCTTGTACAAGTCCGATAGAGTCAGTATTTTTCTCAACAATGTATAATGACGTCTTTATTCCACATTCTACAAGATTTTGACAGAACTTAAAAATCAATAAAAAAAACTGTATTTGTACTTTGAAAACGAGGCTAAATGCTGTACGATATGCATTTGATATAAATATTTTTACTAGGATAACCATATGAAATGTATAATTTAACGAGACAAAAATGATACGTGTGGATTTATGAGTTATGTTGTAACATCACGTGGTTCATACGCTGAAAATTCATAATGTAATCGTTATATTTTTTAAGTCGCTTAGATGTTAAATAATAAATACTATAAACCTTTTAATTTATGATATTACAGACATTCCATTATGGACCGTTTCATTTTAAAATCGCGTTCAAATATGAGTTTTTACCTTGTATAATATTGTTCAAATAATTCTAAAGATCAAGAATACGCGGTAGTTTTTTACTGACAACTGCTTTATATGGTGCAAAGGTGTACTAGATGTGTGTTGACCAGTGGCGTATATTGCGAAAGAATCATAAACCATAATGTTATAGGCCTTGTTACGCATAAAACTTGCTGTTTCAATTTTGTTTTCTTGCAATACATACTGTTGATATTATTTCCTTCTTATAATGCACATGTTCTACTTTTCTAGTCTATAGAAATGAACCAAATAGAATATATATATCTCATAAAGGATAATCTTAAAAGTCTGGCATTGTTATTTCAAAAGTGTCTACTTGTGACAATAAATGCACCTTATATAATAAATTTATGAACGTGATACATAATAAATATATTTTGACCAGACAAATTGGCTTCAAAATGTGCTATAAATGTCGCTGAAACAAAGATAAATAGTTTTCCTATGACATAAACGCATACTCAACATGATCATTTTCGTCGAGTATACAACATTAAAGCACAAACACGTCAATCAAATATTTTATTAACCCTTTCCCCCATGAGCATATTGTAAAAAATGGCCGTTTTCACTGAAAAGCCTCCTGTTACAAGTTCAAACTGCTATGAAACTATGAAAAATGCTTCAATACTAATCAAACTTAGCACAAATGTTGACTGGACCATTGCCTTTGTAACGACATGCTCAGTCTTAAATTTCCTGTTACCATGGCAACGAGGGGACATCTCAAAATTGCCAAAAATCACTATTTTGCCTCGATTTTTCCATCAAAATTTATTTCAAAGTGCTGCAACTTCTCAAGGGATTGAGATAGAGTCAGAGGCTTTTCAGCGTTGGTTACACATTACATTATGATCGACCTGGGGTCATTTTTAGCCTCTCACAAGTCAAAAATTTTCTTGGCGATGAGGGGGACTCCGTCCCCCTTCAAACCCCCCTAACAAAAGGGGGCACATCCCCCTTCTGGCAACCCCCTGATGTATCTTTTGGATGGAGGGCGGCGCCGAAAAAGTGCTCATTTTTTAAAGCAACATTTCTCAAACGAAAACATGTGTTTGGGGCCCAAATAGGACATTTTTTCACTATTTGAGGCCTAAAAAGGGGGGGGGGTCGAAAGTGCGTTGTTTCGCGTATATATGTAGTAAAGGGTTAACGTAACACTATCGAAGTTACGAAACGATGATTATATTTTTATTGTAAATAATTCACATTTCGGATATGTGATCAATAGAATATTATGTACATGTAGCTTAATTACTAAATTAAATAAATCATATCATGCGAGCCTCTCGCAATCTTATTGGATTTAAATAAAGAATAAAGAAATAATACCACTTTCTTAGCAATATCGATATAGTTAATACTGATTAGATCTATATTTGTCACAAGTACACGAGAGTAAATTTTGATTAATAAGAAAACAATATTTTTCTAACATTAAGAGATTTATCTTGTCAGAAGTAAACTTATAATAAGAAATTTGAGACCATACAATTTTCTGAATTCAAATGATGAAAAGCATCACATATTATTATGGTCGAAGTTTCGTGATAACTAAAATGTCATAACAGGCTTATATATTATTGTATTGTAGATATTTAACGCAGTAATCTATGAGTCTACAAATGTAGGCTGCACCTGTGATAAAATTACTAAATGAAGTGCTCTTTGAAACAGCAACTTGCAGTTTTCTGTATGAGAAGAGTTTAAAGAACTCAATCAATTTTAAATGATTGCAGAAATAGTAACGTGTATCGTGCATAATTAATTAGTTACGTAACTAGTTAATCACTTAAATAACTAGTTAGTTATGTAGTTAACTAGTTACGTTACTAGTTAATCACTTACCAGTTATACAAAATATCGCTAACTGGTACCTTGTTAACTAGTTACGTAACTAATTAATCACTTAACTAACTAGTTAATTATGTGGTAACTAGTTATGTATATAGTTAACCACTTAATATTAAGCTGGTAAAAGGATAAAATATGGCAGTTGTAGGCACTAACATGCATTTATTTCTCGTTATCTTTTATTTATTGAAAAAATAACTAGTTACGTAACTAGTATACCACATAACTAACTAGTTAATTAACTAGTTAGTTTTATGGTTATCTGATGGTAGAAATATGCCACCAAAGAAACTATCAACATTTTACAACAAATAATCTCCAGAATATTACAAGGTATATGTGTTACGTTGACTTCAACTGTTCAGGTCAAGTTTTAAACATAGCAAATGTGTGTTTACAAGAGAGTTTCTTCGACCTTTAGAAATATCCATTTCATGGCAAATATGTTTTATGATTTCTATACGTAACGCACACATTTGGTTTCGTAAAACTAGATGGCGAAAATTGACCAACTCAAAGGGTCAAAGAATATCGTGCAAAAAATTGTTTGCCAGGACTGGAACACTTTCTAATCTTAGAGCCTCTTATCCCTGTGCAATATAAGTCTCTGATAATATGAAATGTTTGTCATGTACAAGAATCATTTCTTATTACATGTATTTACAAATATTTGTTATAAGCTTTAGGTCTTAAAATGCGTAGTTATGATCGTATACTAATACATCAAAGTATAATTATCTTTTCTTGTTGCTTGTTTTAAGCAGTCTTGAGAACAACATTGTGTTGAATGTTTTCTAGCTCTGTGGTGTCAACAATGCGTGCAATCAGGGAATACTAAAAGGAATGATAGGAATGTCTTCCTTTACATGGTTATTAACCTGTTATTCGCTGTTTCAATGTCTCTGTCTCGGATTGTTTCCTTCGAGACTTATTAAATCTCCGCCAAAACAACTTTTAGCAATTACAAAGGTTTGCTTATATTTCTGGAATGAAAATGTGCACATTATCGAACTGCAAAATGTATTATTTTAAAAGTTTACAATCTGTATAAAACGATTAGAATCCTTTTGAGTATTGTAAAATGCAACAAACAACTTTTATTTACGAAATGTCATTTAGTTAGATCTGATTTAAAGACGGTACTACTTGTCAAGGATATTAAACTTTTTCTCATATAAAACTTATTCTAGAAATTATAGACAGCAACCTTGAAGGACAGAAGTGAGACACCAGAACAACAAGGCAATGCGAATTTCACAGACAGCTGCCCTCGACATAAAACACCACAACGGCAACGATACAAACAGAGCACCCAGCAAAGAACACAATCTTTTTGTGAAGAAAAAAAAGTAAAAAACACAACATATATCTTATTCATGTATTGTTCCGACTAAGCCCTTTTGTTCCCTTTCGTTTTTGTTTAGTGTCCTAATTGGTTCATCTCAGTGCATAAGGAATATCTTGTTGATTATCTATAAATGCCACATTCAGCTTTATTTTTAGCGGAAGACCTTTGTCTCTTTGTGCATTATCAAAGGCACGAGTGGACACTTTAGTAGAAACACTGACATTCCGTGAGCCAGCTGCAAGGATCGAGAGTCCTTAGCGTGATTCGAACCCAGACTTGAGGGCGTGAGACAAGTGTTTACTCGTAAATGTCAAAGATATTTACCACTAGACCATGAAGATCCCTGATGGCATTTGTTAACATTCCTATTACTTGGGTAAAAGCAAATAAAACTTGTACCATCATACTAGTAAATAAAACAAGATAAACTAAGATAGCTTTGTACCATATTAATCGAAAAAAACAGTCATGCTTTGAATTGAGCATACATTTTTATTAAAGTATTGATAGATATGGTAAAAGAACTTTTAAATGAAAATAATGGATACCTTAATGGGCGTTGACGGTACACCCTCATTTTCTATTACAGTCTATGAACACGCTCAATCAAACCGAGACTGCAACATTTTAAATATTGCCGTTTTTGAACGTTTTTTTGGGATTATATTATTTCGCTCTATTTTAAAGAACATCCAAATAGTCAAGATTCAAAATTTTGCAGGCTCGGATTTATTATTTGACATGATAAACATTTTGCAAAAACATGAAATCAATTCAAATACGCGTACGAGAACTAGGGACAATATCAATTGTTGTGTACAAACGTTGATATTGTCATAAATAGAAAACAATAATGATATATTGATAATAGTGATAAGCAATACATTTGTATCAGACAGACAGTTCATCCTAAACATCTGCAATAAATGTCTACAAAACAATGATAAATATGTTTCCGTGACACTTACACATGCTCAGCTTGGCCATTTACGTTTATTGATACGGTAATGACTATAAATCACTTTCTTTCGACACAGCTTGTTTATTGTATATTTTGTTTTCTTCTTTATAACTTTATAACATAATAATATGATAAAAAACATAAATCAAGCTAAATTATCAACATGAGACAAAAGGTCAACAACAGTTGCTCTAAGACAGTTTTAAACATTGAATGATTAATACAAATTTGCAAAATAGGTTCTCGGGGAAATATCTTGATTTTATCGAAATCTTTAAAGACGTGCTCAGTTTATTATTATCACACGCTGATAAAACCGTTTGCTCTCTGGTTGGGTTTAACAATACAATTATAAATAATATTAGTGTTTTGGTGGGGATATTGAGAAATGACATGACATCTTATTAATAAGAATAATGGTTCGACTTTTATTGCATGTCAAACTTGAATTTTTTTAAGGAGAGTAAATTATGTCTGTTTTTTCTTGGAAGAAAATAAAATAGTACTTAGCTACTACTTTACAACGTTTTAAAGCCCCATTTTAAAAATAACAAATTGATTTATGTTCCATTGGTTACTTTCATTTCAAGTGAAGTAAAGTATGTTTCGAAAAAAATCGACTAGATATTTGCATCTGAACATTGACCTACAAATGACAGAGTGACAATCAGTTTATAAAATACAACCAAAACGGTTTTAAATAAAAGCTAAAATATCTTCTGCCATAAATGCCAGTAGCGTTATGAATTTGTTTTTTGAGATTTAGCAAAAATGCATAAAACGTGTGATTAGTTATTATGTGTGGTATAGGGATATTTTGATTTTCTAACAGTTAATCGTTAAAGTGAAAGAACAAGTTAAAAATTGTATAAATTGATTTTTCGTAATTTTGTGGTTCCAATTCAATGAATTATTTATAAATGCCTTGGAAGAAAATTGTGTTTTTGTTTATTTATTGTACATCATTTCTAGGCACGTCACTTTAAACAAACGTTATGTGATGTGGAAACTAAGAATTTATTGTCATATACAGTTATTCGTTTTCTTTCGAAAATTTTAAATTTTAAACAATTACGATAAATGATTATCTTTGTTCCTTATTGAACATTATATATTTACATTATAGGTTTGATTTATTTTTACCCTTGGAATGACAATTTCCTTTGACTTGAAATTGATTATATATTTGAGTTTCATACAAACTATGAACGTCAGTGTTCACAAATCTCTGAAGGTTTTGAAGGTGTCCTGCTGGATTTCTTGCCGGTGAAATTGTGTTGGGTGATACGTCCATGGAAAGCCGCCCTACCTTTCTTTTCATATTTTTTTTTTGTGAAAGTGTTTTAAAATTGTTGTGGATATCTTAATTTCATACCGTGCAAAAATATAAACAGAGGCAAAATCAATTTTTTTGTACCAACATAATTTATTTGCCGATTGCAAAAGGAAAGGCAAAAGTTATTAGTTTTCATTTTCATGCTCAAATGCAGTACATTCTATGCTTAAGTCAACCACAATTATTAATTCAGACAGTTTGTAATAAGGTTTTTAATCATTTAAAAAGAAACAAAAAGAAATATAACTTCAGAAATACGGTAAAGACATATAAACTACCTAATTACATATGTATGATCAATTAAATCATTATCAAAAGTGATAACAAATAAACACTTTAAATGGATATCGGGAATAGACCGTGAACCATTAAAGCTTATCTCCCACACATTGAAGTTTTGGAGTTTTTGAAATAAAAGTTGTCATCAAAAGATTCTATTTCACCACGGACTCGTACATTTATATTGAAAGAGATGATAAATATGTGCATGGTTCAAGATCAAAATAACATTTAAAAAAAGTATTGCAATGTTTATCCTGTCGTAATTTTAAACCGTTGCAACGTTTCATTGCCCGTAGAACAATTAGTAACATTGTTATCATGCAATCGATTGCTGCACAATATATCATAGAATCTAAATCTATAGACATAGATAAAAAAGTAATCCGGTTTAAAACTGACATTTATAGTTAGTTCTACCTGCCTCAAGCTGTGTTACTTGCTACGTGTTAACAGGTGTGATAATGTATGTGTTTATATTTGTGTCCAGTGAAACATAAATAGAGGATATTGAATGAGAGTAAGTTCAATACTGAATTTATTGCACGAGTTGAATTAAATTATATTATGCGAGCCTTTGGTGAGCATAATGTTATTTTATTCAACGAGTGCAATAAATTAAGTAATGAACTTACACGAATTTAATATTCTATTTATCACATACCCAAAATAAAGACCGTTTCAAAATGAAAAAAGAGTCATTTTTCATTGACGCACCTAAAGTATAACGCTAACATTTAGCGCGTCTTTACACTATGTTTGTATGACGCTAATGACGTCACGTCAAAATATATGCACGGCCGTGCAATACCATATTAACGGAGCCGCAAAATCGGCACGGGTGTGTGATAACAACCGTTATGTCACAGTTATCTCTTAGAAACTGCAAATTTTACACATATGCATATTAATAACTGTAAACATGTATGATGATGTTTTAGACCCATTTTATTTGCGATAGTAGCTTTAGGAGGGCAATTTCAAATAATGCACTAACTGATTAGCGAACAAAACAGACCATGGCCAGATGGCTCGAATGGGTTGAATTGTTGCCAAAAGCAAGTGTACAGTTATAAAAGTTATCATAATTAAATAACTAAACCGTAATTATTTCAGGGACAAACTAAAATTATGTTTTTAATGAATATACCCTGATCAGACGCTAGCTCAACATTATAATTATAAACATTTAGGCAAAGTAAAGCCAATTTCATAGATTTTATTCAAAGTAAGCAAAGTAAATTAGATTATTTAAAAAAGAAGTTTATGTCATAGAGTTATTACTATATAGTAAGTGTCTTTGTGATTTGTTATTAATCTTCGGGAGCCTGTGTCACAATTATTGAAAATTATCAATAAAACAATTAAAATTATATGAAGTGTCGTTTTTTATATAAAGTCCATTTCATTAATTACCATCCATCTTACTCCATGATCTCAAATCCCGTTGTCCACCTTACATTTCGTGTTAACTATTTACTAACAATACAATCATACTAACCTGTCATCCGTAACTGAATCGCCGATGGTCAGGTGACAAATGTATGCATCGATGCAGTTGCCATATGACCATTGGTGTATTCAGTTGCATAATAAATATATCTTGGATATATATATATATATATATATATATATATATATATATATATATATATATATATATATATATATATATATATATATATATATTTCAGGTTAGTTAGTTAGTTTTTAGTTTAACTTTCTAAATTATTTTGTTATTATTAAATATTTAAGACAATAGAATAATGAATTATTTGTTACTTGTATAAGTTTAAATACTATTCTGTTTAACTGTTTTTGTAATTATTGTTTGGCAGTTGCCACATGACCATTGATGTTTTCAGTTGCATAATACATATATCTTGGATATATATATATTTCAGTGTTCTTTCTACATTGAGTCATATGAACTCATTAGAAATATATGCCGGCTGGCTACGTCGACATTTACATCATACGAAATTTTGAAAATTTTGAATTGAGTTATCTCTGCCCCTGTATTTACAGTTGATTTTTAATGTACTGCAATAAAACTATGTACGTATTATATGAGTATCTTTCTTTTCTTTTCCTTTTGCATACACCTTTTGCTTACAACTTAAACTTAAACTTAAGGCTTTGAAAATAAAACAATAAATCGATAATAAAGATTAGTTTCCATTAAAAGGAAGATTAGAATTCTGAGATTGTTTTACCTTTAACAGTGTTCTTCTATGCACATTAAAATTACATGAAAACAATATTTAAATTTGCAAAGTGACAGCCTTTTAAACGAATGCTAAACATATTACGATTTAATATCCGTAAGTAAAGTTAGTTACGATATTCGAAAATCCAATTTGCCTTTATTTGGTGCCGCGATTGTTTAAGAAGCAAATATTTTGTTTGAGTGGACATAAACAGGTACTTATTGTGTTATTTACAAATGATAATCGCTGACGCACAAGTTGTAAATACTGTTCATCTTGAAATGTATTTATCTGAATGAACTTTTTTTTTAAACGCCAATTCACTATATTATAAAATGTTCATAATTCGTCTTTAGTACTAATGAACCTATCCTAGAGACGGTAATAAAGTTTCAAGTCGTCCCATTATTAAATAACGGGTCGCTTTCAAACTACAGAGAAACGCCATATGTAGCATGTAGTAGTACAAAAGAGAATGATAATCTTATTTATGCATTTACTTCAGGTCTCAACATTTAAATGAAATTCAATAATATTTTTTCTTTATTATTATGTTTCAAAAATGATAGGTAAATTTTAAGGCACAAAATGTCAACACATTTTGAATGATTGGATGGTTAATTTGTTAAAAGATTATGTAAAATTTTCAGATTAAAACATATCATTGACTTTATAATCAGTGCTACCTCCGTCAAGTGATAATCACATCGCATGTTAAAATCCATTATTACAACATAATGAAACACATGTTTGCCTTTTGTACAGAAGGAAAATAATGATCTTTCTGTAGCTGAATATGGCTTAAAATATACTACCATTCATTACTGATGTACTGACAAACGGTTAAAACAGTTCATTTATTATCCATGCACTACTTTACTAACAGTTGCCTTTTTGTAGAAGTATCTAGTTTGATACGTAAACACGAAAAACCTCATTCAAATTGATGAATATCATTTTAGTTTGTTTAAAATTGTCTATTAAAGATACCATATACGTAACTTTAAATAAGATCCTAAATGTCTTTCAATACCTATTTTTAGACATTTATCCGAAATGTTATTAACAGATACGATCTGATCAAGCAGAGGTCTTGCTGTTTCAGTGCGTCAGAAACTGCGTATTGTAATACATTGTGTGTTTTGTTTTTCGCTTTTTTAAAGCATCCCAAATTATGTCAAATATCTTTTTCCTCATCAATAATGAGTCAAATAAAATCTTTTAAAAAGCCTTGTTTGAGTAATGATAAATGATTGAATAACAATTATTAAACTAATAACTTCGATATGTAAACGACGCGGATACTTTCTATTTGGGGGATGGAGAGAGATGGGTACTTTGCACCAACACAGTGACTTTCCAGCTTTACTTTAAAGACCTCAAGCGGCCTATTATGCAATATCAAAGCACCTTTAAAACGGGCACCTGAGTAGAACCATCGGTGCTATTATTTAAAATACGTTAGGAAATTTGCCCATTGTAGACCAATCTACTTTAACATTACAAATACAAGAACTTAAGATCTTGAAAAAGATAACAGACATAAGAATAACAAAAATCACAGACTGCTTAAATAGAGCCAAACAGAATACCTAAAGAAAGCCCCAAAAAGAGGACAGTGTTTTTAAACATACTATAACTTAAATACACGTCAAAGGACAATACCAAAAACATTAGTACAGAGCAGGGGTACAAACGTTTTTCTTTGTAGTTTCAAGTTGATATCTCAAATAAATTTTTGAATATGCTAGACAAAAATGCGGGACAGATGGACAGACGTATGGACGAACGGAAACAATGACCATAACCTATTGACTGGGGATAAAATGTTGTTTGATAGCGTAAGGGTGTGGACATGTTTTATATTTTATATATAGCTGATAGCAAACAACACATTATTAGCCAACAACATGTGGATGATGTCCGTGACCGGGTTGGAAGTTATTGTAGTACTGGCCTATCATAGTCAATGTGGAGGTATTTTGATGTAACAAACTGGCTGCTGGAGTGACAAATCCGTCCCCAAATACACGTTTTATTCTTGCAGAAAACCATGAATATCTAAAATAGAAAACAAACATAACCGACATAATCTTGTATAATAAATCATTCAAATGAATCCAAATGGCACTAATTTAGTTGTTGACAATACAAAATGCGCAATTAATTTATTAATAAGCGATTTTACAAATGGCATACTAACAGTCTATGATAATTACATACTGTTTACGATAATGTCAATAAGTGTTACATTGAAGGTTAGAAAGATAGACTACCCAGCCATGTATTTTCAAATACATGTTTACACCTAGCGTACCTGTAGACAAAAGGGGCTGCTTCTAGTTGCGGCAGTAAATTCTTCATTAAATTCAGCTGTTGGTTTTCGTCTGTAGAATGAGGGCACGCAAACTCTGTGAGCCAAATTTTCTTATTGTACCGGTGATACAGCTTCTGGAGGTACGACATTATTGCATTGGCATCGCAGTTATACATGTGTGCAGCAATAAAGTCGATACGGCAGCCGTGACATAATTTAAAGAAGGCATCATACCACCAAAATGCTGCACCTGCCGTTGTTGGACTGACAAGTTTTGCGCCATGTGAGTTTTGTTCCAATAGTGGCCAGGCATCAGCAGCTTCCTGTGGTGTCATATCAGCTTGATCCTTGTGATTTGGCTCATTAAAACCCAACACATACGGGCCCCAGGTTTGTATATGAAGCTGCGTGTGGTTATTATATTTTTTCAGCATAGGTATATGTGGAGGAACAGGCCATCCGTTAGAATGGTCACAGACCTTCCCGACTTTCTCATAAAAGAAGTCCATATCCTGGTGCCAATCATACCTTTTTAAATGACAAGATTATACAAGAGTAAAGTCAAAGCGGATATATTTAAAAGTTAAAGAAACAAATCCATGGCAAACTCGGTTTTGTTTCACCCTATTAATTATGGAGGGCGTTCGTTGCCGAAATTCCAGACATGTAAAGCGTTCCTTCTGAAAACTACTATTGAAAAAAAGCGAACTTGCATGTCTTACTTACAGTTAGATACTGTCCACGATACATGTTTATGCAAATCTCAATATTTAAAGAAAAGTACATTTACTTCAGAATTTAAAAAAATCCGCAGATTTGTTAATCCGTATTGTATCATAGTTTGGGGACCTTTCTGTTGAAAATGTGTCACAGTTAAATCTTATACATAGACATGCACAGTGCGTTAACTGGAGTGCAGTTATAAGTTACCCGCACTCCAGAGCATGTCCATTGATTGGCTCATTTTTTCTGGGATTTACTTATTGTGACAGCAGAGAAAAGGGAAAGCGACAGAAATATTATATTCGGATGCTCATTCATTGGTTCCTTTTTTCTGAGGTTTCATATTGCGACAAAAGGGAACGTGTTTTAATGTTTGACTATGATACAAAAGAGAAAGAACATCAAAACACTCGGCAATCTGACTAATACACGGGGGCTACGCCCCCTCGTACAAATTAGATAGCCTCGTGTTTCGATGCTCTTTCTATTACTTAACTTTAATATTAAATTTCTATGGAATATTTCCTTTATTTCTAAAATTAGAAAAGCATAGAATCTCGTTTATTACATACTCGACTAATATACAATAAAAAACCAGGGACTCTTTAAATCAGGATGTTAGTAAAATATCTTACCACCATGACATGTTGTTCAGAACTTTGAAGTCATCACAAAGAAGATTGCCAGGATAAGCTGCAGTACCCTTTTTGAAAGATGCTTGTACTGATATAAGGAGGGAAAGAATACCAACCGATACTAGTAGCGTCATTGTTTCCAGTCAATACTTTTAATTTGTTTCTTTTACCATTTATATACTTTCCCAATTACGGTCCACCGTGTGTACTTGGTGATGTATGTGCCCGTTGTCATCGAATTTGCCGCTGTGACTTTCCTTATATGATATTTTGATTATTTTGTAAACAATTGAAAGGGCTATTTTTAGATATGCAGAGCGAAAGTTAGTTTAATGGACATTGGTCTAAAGGTTCAAAATTATTGAGGTAACTGAACACTTACCAGAATTTCTAAGTTTGCAAAATAATGAATCACTACTCTTGATAAGCTTTTGTTCTAAACAGTTTTAAGCTTTCCGTAAACATAGCTCATGACTAGAACGCTGTTGTTATTAACTCAGGGAAAGTAAATTAGCGACTGACTTCTGGCATAGTCGTCTTGACTTTAAAGTGACATTATGCCCATCCAAGGGTATATAGTGAGTGAACGGGTGAAGATCAAAATAAGTTTTCATTTTGCCATAATTCCTTTTAATTTAATAATTAAGTTCACATAAACAATAAATAACGCACAGATCCAAACGAAATTTCTGTAAATATCCATTAGAATTTACCTATAACGCTTAGTTTATAAAAAGAGTGGGGCAGTCTTTTTATATTTTAGGCAGATTTATAATTTTATCCTAAACATTTTCCAATATCAACTGTTGGTCAAACACCATTTTGACAGTCAATCTTTTGAAATATAAAGTCAATTCAGCTCAACTTGACTATGAAAATATGAGCATAATGTCACTTTAATATATAAAATTTTTTGTCTACAATTAACAGCTGAAGGAAAACGCCTACAGATACAGGCAACCATCATTGAACGCCAATAGGATTTTTTAAAGTAATTATGTCGATGAATATCTTAAATAAACTTGCTAATCTTTGTCAAAAATAATAATATAATAACACATGATGGAGCTACTGGTATGGACTAGAATTCTATAGTGTTTATAGAGGCTAGATCTATATTGCTTTAACTTAAGTGTTTCGATTTTCACATGAATATAACTTTCGTTATATAGACTTTTGGTGCATGACATAATGAAAATGTAATGTATACCTACATCTTCTTAAGTATATCGTCGATTTCTTTTATGTTTAAAGCTAAGAAAAGTCTGCAACAGTTCCAATTTCTTTTGTCGATTTTGGTGTTCTTCGGGGATCCCGTTTTTATCTTTATGGATTCGGAATTGAATGAATTTTAGTTTTCATTATAATGACTTCGAGACAAAATATGTAAATCAGATCGGAAGATAGACACATTCACAAGAAATTATTCATGGAAAAGGTACTTTTGAAAAAAAATTGTTAAGACTTCTACTATATGTTCATAGGTGATTAAAGCATCAACATGAAACAGTGTAAATAGCTAAAAGAAATGTTATAGATGATTAGTACTATGTAAAATTACCAACGTGTAACTGCGACACTTTTGTAGTTCGGTGACAATATATTGCCAGTATTGCAATGTTAACTGTTTACCAGGTACATTGTTATATTGATATCAGAATGACTTTGACATAGTCATTGGAGCTCGGCTCGAAGCAATCTATTCTTTCTAAGCTTTGATTTCTGTTACCAGGGCTGATAATTATTAAGGTTACATAGTTATTGTTCTTAAATAAGAAACTGTGTCTGGCCTAACATTACAATTTTCTGAATTCTGGAAAGATTAATCAAGAAACAACATAATCTAAAACTACTTACTGTAATTTTACCACATAAGATAGAAGCATGTTGACCTATTATAGGGTATTACGTTGACAATAAAGATTTAACATGTCACCCGTGCAATACTAACAACAATAACACAAACGAAAAGAGTTTGCCTATTGCATATAAGTCATATTTTATGTTTCTGCATCCCGTTGTTCAGCATATAGGTTTTTGAGCAAAATCTCCTAGCACTATTTTGTACTTTTAAGCTTTTAATATAACTGCATTCGCACTCAACTTGCAGCATATTACAAGACCACACTGGAATGACAGTTATTACAGTGTGAAGACATGACTATGATTTCACCTTTAAGACTGATTTAGTTACGTTATGTCAAAATGTTAAATGTTATACCGACATGTCATAATGTTAAATGTTGAACCGAAGATGAACCGAGATTTAACATCAAGTTATCTTCAAATTTTGTTATGCTTACTCAATGCCTTTTATAGAGGTCATAATGTGAGATTTTTTGTTCATTTTAATTATGATATATAGCAAAATAGTGTGGTATGACAATTTCAAATACGTAAAGAGACTTGATAACCTTTTCCTAGATTTATAATATAAATGGTATATCTATTTTATCACAATTTTAAATCAATATGGGAAAAGTACTCGTAACACCAGATTAAAAATGTATGAAACAACTCTGCAAGGAAGTGCTCATTTACTGACGAAACAAATTCGTTAACTCGATATGATAATGCCTAGCGTTTCGTTAAATATAAAGTACATGTATACGTTTTTGTTAGTAGGTAAGAGTTCTTTCAAAACCTAATGAAGATGAATTTAGAATATTCGTTAATGGCTGTACTGATTGTGCGACAAAGTATTGTAAATAGGTTTTTAAAGTACGAGTATAACTAAAAAATTTTCACCAATGACCGACTTTCCATTTATAGCTCCTATGTGATAGAGTAAGTCAACCTTTTAAATTTTCAACCGATAACGATTTATATACATGTATTTTCAGAAGATTTTTTGATCAGTAGCGATTTATACGTTTATGCGGCCAAAAATGAGATAACCTTCAAGTTTAAAAAAAGCGAATGGTTGCACTGATAAAAGACTTCTGTGTCATGATATTAAATGGCAAATTAAATGGTGTCTATTGTTAACATAAAAATTATTACGTCATTATTTTATTATCAAATTATATACAAGTATTATTATCTTTTAACGGCAAAACATTCTTAAAATCTTAACCTCAGAAATATTTATTGAATTTCTAATATTTTCATTCCGACAGGACGGTATTTAATTTGTCTTTCCTAAAGTTATAAACATATCTACCATAAAAAGAGTGCATCGGAGACATAGAAGAACTCGTGTCATGTACCACAAATAAGGAAATAAAATTAAGTAATTTGTGACTGGTACCAAACTCATTACATAATAATTGTTTCCAGATACCAATAATTTGACAGGATGAGAATATGTACCTGATCAATAAATTAAGAATGAATACAAGTAATCTTAAAGTTTTACTACATTACGCATACGAAAGAAGAAAATAACATTAAATGGTAATATATATTACATGTATTTTGATGATGCACATACAAGATTTTTTTTTATAAAGAAAAGAATATTTTTGAAAAAAAAAAGAAAAACAGGAAGACGAAAAGGTAATCAACAGGGGACAGATGTCTCAAATATAGAACTATAACGGTTATATGTTTGACTATTAAATGACTATTTGTCTTTATGATGTAATTGTGTATATGAAAAGATCATTTTAATTTTATCAGAAGGGTCTTGGTTGCCTTAAATAAGTCAACATTATTCCAATTGCTAAGTCTTTTTCTTCGAGCGATGTCAAATTGTGTACATCCAAACAAAAATAGTGAAAATTATTTTCTACTTGTCTAGAAAGACAAAATGGCGATGTTTTTTCCTAATCAAATGGTAGTTTAGAGAGCTACTCGTTGTACTAGGTCTCGTATGAAGAACTTGAACTTTTTATTCACAGGAACAAAAAAAGGAAGGCGTGTCACGTTTGTTCATCGTATCACGAAAGTGTTACGAACATTGTGTGGACGATTGTTCTGTTCGGAAAAAAATCAGTAACAATAAAGTGTGGTTCTGGCATATATTCCCGGAATGTTATTGATATTCCATAGTTTTTACCGATTATTAGCTTCTGTATACACATTTTAAGGTTTTTAAAAACAGAGTTGTAAGCTTAACAACTTCTTTAGATGATCTTAATCGGAAGTATTAGTTTTATTATAAGCAGCAAAAAATAAAGAATGCTACGGACTGCGTCAAGTAAAAGTTACTCCCCTTGTTGATCTTTCCTTTCATATATTTTATTACCAGCTGCTTGCTTGTGATAAATACTATAAATATAATAACATTGTCAATGTTTTGAATATAACATAAATTGTAAAAGAGATATTTGTTTCCATTTCATTATGTTGACGTCAAATTATGCAATGCAATATTTATTTGAAATTGCCTGGTTTTTCAAAATACATGTTAGATCAGAACAGAACATACATTTTATTTTAGACTTGCACATACACCGTAGGGAACGTGTTACGGTATCGCGCTTTCCGGTTACAGTATAGAATTTTCAAGATGGAGGATTATTTGTGGGGAAGACCGGTAGGTGATTTTTATTCCGGTCCATACTACAATTAGTTTAGTTTCTAAAAGATGTTTTTGTCCTTTGCTTGTAAGGAACTTGATCCGGTACTAAGTCATATACTCCTTCAGACTCTGCATCGCAGTATTATCTCTATATTGTCTCATAAATGTGATGATTTGACAGATTGAAAATTCAAATCGAGAGACCAACGCATTTTTCTCCAATTCCGACATTATTTAAGAATGCCTAGAAAAAGTGAACCTACAAAACGTTAGTCCTTTAGGTTTAAAAACGTTTATAAAAGTAAATGACCAGTTGAACATTTTTTCCTGTTCGTCAAATGCCTTTGAAAAAATAAAAAAAATATTACAGTATAGAGCGAGGTGTATTGTGCAGTATAGACCGAGCGACTTTCATCTTATTTAGTTACAGTATATAGCCAGATTTCGGTTACAGTCTAGATACAGAAAGGTCGTGTAGCCATTATTTTTATGAAATAACCCACACCTTTCTTTTTAATATATTCTTGAAGGGTTGATTTACATTTGTCTTCAATAGAAAAGTTATAGTTTGCTATTTTCAATCTTTAGTTTGCTAGTTACAACGTATATATACGGAACATGTACATTATATTACAATGTATATATACGTTTTGAATTAATATTTCAAAAAATTATGTACTGACGTTGATTCAAACAACGTATTGTTTCGTTTCAAATAAATTTGATTAGAAAGGGGAAATTTCAAAAAAATGTTCCTTGAATATTCCATGTATCAATGCAATTATTCAATAGAAACTTTGATTTAAAACAACTGTCTTCGCTTTGATGTTCTTTAACAAAAGGTATTTTAGAGTATTCTTATCAATATATTAAAATATGCTTGCATGATAACTTTTAATAATACTAAATAGTTATAGTAAAGTATGCAGAACTTCTTAATGTTCATCAGTTTTATATTTCTTATCTTAGAAGTTTTCTTTACTTCAAATTGAAGACTAGAAGCTTCGGATGACTTAAAGCTGCATACCTCCAGATTAATCAAAATATTTCAAGAAAATCAAACTTGAGAGAAAGTACTTTGATTTATAAAAACAATAAAAAGATTCAAGACTAAAGTAATAGTTTCTATGTAATCGACGATTTGTGACCGATTTTACATTATTTTTTACCATATTTCTACGCAGTTCGGTTATTTTGCATATTTTGACCGCTTTTTGCTGATTATCATTGGTTGTAAGTGCTGTTTCCAACGTGAAACAATTTCTTTGTTCACTTGACAGTATTTTACTTTTAAAACATTTTCAAAATTGTCATGAAAATTTGCATGAATGTGGAGACGTGCTGCTTTAAAATGATATTATTTCAAAGTACCTGGAGAACATTTCAAAGCTTATATTTAACAGATTTGAAGTGAAAAGGATCATAATTAGATGTAAGTATTACCATAGATATAAATGTTGATATATTTAAGTATCATACATGACAACGAGGAATTGATACAAATGTTGTTAGTGTGACATACATTACTCGATATGACATACCTTTACAATGCAGGAAATAAATTGTTCTAAAATAAAATATTATTATTCCTTATTATGATTTCTATTGTTTTTATCAATATTTGAAACACTAATGGAAAATGTGGCTATTGTAAACTAGTCCACTTTAACCAGACCACTTTAATATTGATTACTCCTCATAGAAGAGTCAATGATATTTAATAATTCCGCTTATCTGTCACTTTTATTAACATTATTCACATTCTTTGTTTCTAAATGGTTATGCACTTTAATGTTTTTATCATTTCAATTATCAAATTTGAACCCGACTTGAACGATAAATAGGTTGAAAAAAGTTGACTGGTTTTGAAATGTTCAAGAGTTTTAAAATACATTTATTTTATCATGCTGTGCTTAAAAATGTCACATAACCATTTTCTTCCCTATTTAGATGAAAACACTCCACAATCATAGTCATCTATGGTACTGCTGTAGAATTGTACATTATAAGTTTTTAAGGCAGCTAAATCGTCACTAATGTTTTTTTTATTGATTTTCGGTTTAAGGCATTTAGATAGTTTGACGGTATTTGATTTTGAAAGATTTTAAACAAAAAAGATGGATAATTGTACACCGCTTTTTGATAATACATTGTAATGCAGGTGAGACTGTCAGTGAGCAATTTTGTTAAGTGGTTTTATTTACTATTCAGTGCATTGTGTAGGTCGTAATACACTTTATCTTGTATACATACCTTTTAAAATTGAACGCACACATTCCCTAGTTGGCAATTCTTTCTGTTTAAAGTGGTTAAGATTTAAATCTTGACAGTCAATATAAGATACCAGATTGTATTGCTTTTGAATACAAGAACATATAATTGCATTTGTAATCTAGGGTGCTGTTGCAATCCTCGGGCGAAATAAACTTTCTACGAGGCAATTTATCTCGGTCCAAATGGTACATTGTCTCTCTCCGCGGATTCGGAAAGCATGTGAAGTAAGTAGGCAGTATTCAGCTGAGTAAATTGTCATTTCTTGTAAGTTATTCATAAAAGCCGCTTATATGGACCTACTGCCGAGATATAACCAAAAATGTGCAAAAAATCTGATTCCATACCAACCAAACATACATACATGTAATTGCATTTTGCTTGACATTGTTCATTAATTAAGTTAATGAACATTTCCAGAATGATAATGGAAAGTGTAATCATATCTCTGACACCACTAGATTCTTCGCAATCAGTATTAGCCATCGTCATTAACATTTTAGAATTAAAGATTTGTTAAAGGTTACTGATATAGTAATCAACAGTTTTTTAGATATGGTGTTTTAATGTTTTTATAAATAAAATATGTTTTAAAGTTTTTATAAATAAAATACAACTATCAACAATACTGAAAGGAAATAAAATTGAAGTATCATCAGCCAACAACTTGTAGTTGACCGAGTTCGAAGTAAATAATATTGAAGTATCATCAGCCAACAACTTAATGTTTTTTCAAGTTAAATACCTGTAAACAAATGGAGCAGCTTCCAGTTGCGGCAGTAAATTCTTCATTAAGTTCAGTTGCTGATTTTCATCGGAAGAATGAGGGCAAGCGAACTCTGTGAGCCATATTTGCTTATGGTACCTGTCATACAGCCTCTGAAGGTACGACATTATTGCATTGGCATCGCAGTTATACATGTGTGCAGCAATGTAGTCGACACGGCAGCCGTGGCACAGACTAAAGAACGAATCATACCACCCAATTTTTGCACCTGCCGTTGCTGGACTGACAAGTTTTGCGCCATGTGAGTTTTTTTCCAATAGTGGCCAGGCATCAGCAGCTTGTTGTGGTGTCATGTTAGCTTGATCCTTGTGATTTGGCTCATTAAAACCCAGCACATACGGGCCCCAGGTTTGTATATGAAGCTGGGTGTGGTTATGATACTGTTTCAGCATAGGAACATGTTGAGGAATTGACCATCCGTTAGAATGATCACAGACTTTCCCGACTTTTTCATAAAAGAAGTCCATATTTTGGTGCCAGTCATACCTAAACAACACAATGATACAAAGGAAAATTTAAAACGGGCATTTGAAATACAATTACATGTACGAGTATATCATTATACAAGAACATCAATGTTCTGCTGGGCTCCTGGTCGGTAGTCCTGTGTTTGTGTTGCTTTCATTGAATGTCGCCTTTCGTTTTGTTCATTATTGATTTGTCCTTTATCTTATTTAAAGAATAATATCATAGACTTCTTAAATACAAACGCCGGTATATTAAAAACAAAACAAGGGATATGTTGCAGTATGCATGTAAATTTCTTACCACCATGACATGTTGTTCAGTACTTTGAAGTCATCACAAAGAAGACTGCCAGGCCAAGCTGCAGTTCCCTTCTTGAAAGATGCTTCTGTTGAAATAAAAAGCGAAAGAAACCCAACCGAAACTAGAAGTGCCATTGTGCCCGCTGTTATCAACTCTTTAATCTATTTTTGTTCTACAATGTACTTATATACTTATCATATTGAATTTCACCCTATGTACTTGCCTACTTGGTGATGTTTGTGTTAATTATTTGATGTTCAGCAGTTACAAATTATATTTTGATTATTTTGTATACAGCTGGTCACTGTTTTAATTACTATTGTTGATTAAAAATCATGTTAATATATCAATTTATTGACTTGCGCTTGGTTTTGCATTACATTGCTTTCAATATTCTAACAAACAGAGATATTGCATTACACATAAAAAGTTCATTCTGTTATGATTTGCTTAAAAACTTGATTGGGGGGGGGGGTTATAAGCATGAGAACAATGTTCAACAACATAGGGCGACATTCATTGATAGCTTCCCTCAATAAAACAATAACGGAGGAAAACCTGCAAATAGTCGATCAGGGTACTAACCTATATTAGGGGAGGTTACGGACATCAAATAGATAAAGCAATCTGTAAAATGTCAGGGTAATAAAGTAGTGAGAAACGGAGTCCCTAAAAACGCCAAAAGACCGTTGTGCCAATTCATAAAAAGCGGCGAATGTTCTCCAGGTATAAGAATGTAAAAAAATATATTTAAGGCGTAGCATCACGTTTTGTTAAAAAACAATGATTTTGTTAGCTTATGTGCACTAAATTTTAAAATAAATATTTGGGTTTTAACTTAAAAATGAACATGCAAATCCTATGATTCATTACAGAAGATAAACTCGTATTTTGGACACGACTGCTCCATGTTAAATAGCGTGCAAATTTGTAAAACAATCGAAATGTAACAGTTGTTTTATATAAATCATTTGTTTAAATCGTATTGCATTATAATTAAGGATATAGCATATTTCAATCACATACGGAAATGACCGATTATTCAGTGCGATTTGGTGATTACGATATGACCGTAAGACTTATTTAGTAACATAACAAAGTTGACTTAAGTTAAACATTACTATAGTTATCATCAATTCAATGTGTTCATCGTCAATGACTTTTTTTATGGTCAAAGTTTGTGACTTGACTTTTTGTTCGCTGTGATATATAACAAAGTGACGTGTTTACTTATTAGAAAATTTCTGATGCGTAAAAAGAATGTCTATGGTACACGTTAAACTTAAGGACACATGCATTGTATTTCACGTATCAAATTCTAAAAAAAAGGGTTGGTAGAAATAGATGAAAATATGTATAACACAACTCTTTCAGGAAAGGTCAATTTCAAAACACCAAGAAGATAATATTAGAATATTCGTTTGGTTGTACTTATGACTGTATATCATGTATACTTGTAAGCATTATATACAAATAATTTCTACCAATGACCGACTTTCGTTGTATTGATACTGTATGCAAAAGTAATCTAACTTTTGGAATATACAAGAGAAAACGGTCTAGATACTTACATTAAAGATTGTGATTGTAAGAGATAAGTAAATGCAGCCAACGAATTAAGATAACCTAAATGTTCAAACTAAATATAGACAATAGTTGTTCTTTTATCAAAGTATTATCCTAATGGTTTTTAAGAGTCTTGCTATTCCTTATTTAATTGAATTCATAATATCAAATAATTATCTCTTAACGGGAAAACGTCCTTAACATTCCGTGCAGACATATTTTTACTAATAATGATGGTTTTAGTACATGATATAATTAAAAAAACGTATGAAATTTAACTCTCTGGTGTTAGCCTGAAAACAGGATAAATTTTGTTTGGGAGTCCGAGTGAGAGCATTCAGGAAAAGGAAAACTTCATCTTGATTCTTGGACTAAACATAGCAGTAAACATTTAAATGTTTTTAACTATATCAACTACTAAAGCCACTCTTTGGTGCGCTAAGTTATATCTTTGATATTCTAACGATTTCGTAGTCGATGGGTTGTTTACAAAAACAAAAACAGTCTGATTGCGAGCATTTTGCAGGTGCGCGATGACGTAGTTTCCTGCAATTGAAAAATGTAATATATAACAACTGTTATTCTTTTTTAAGTTAAAGCGAGGGAATAATATAAATGGAAAAGTATAGACATAATTTCATATTTCATGAATGACGAACATTTATGTTACATAATGAAATAAGTACAAACAGAGGATACCCCCATTTTCTATAACAAAGTTGAGTTATTCTAGACCATATCGATGGAAGAAATTAACCCCTAACGAACGCCCAAATCGGCAAAAACGAAAGCGATAAACACTCGGTTTGATAACGCCTTTACATGGACAGTTCAAGCTTCAGTTGATGACACCTAGCCCAGCTAACTCAAAATTCAACATTTCACTAGGAAAGGTAAAATTGGAATGTAGAAACATCCGTAGAAACAAAACTGTCCACATTACCTTGTATAATAGTGATAAAATCCATTTTTGTCATTTATAAGAATTTATTCTACATTATTTCATAAAAACTACGTAAACAATAAAAGGTGCATTAAATAATATAATAAAGCAGCGAGACCCCGCGCCGTTGTTACAGCTTCTTAAAGAATACAATTTTAAGTTTTAAACAAGGTTTGTTACCCTGCCGGGTGACTACCGATAGCCCTGTGTGGCTGACTGTCATAAGGGCTGCATTTAATAATGTTTCGTTCCCTTGGTGATGTTTCCTGTCATGATTTAAAGAACTAAAGAAATTTTACCGCAAATATTACAATTTTCTTAACAAAATAGAGACTGCAGACGTAACGTGTTATAATGACCCTGAAACAAATAACATTCCAGCCAATGGAAATGCAGCTATAATTCCGCCACCAAAGAAGGCGCACTACTATCATCAAGTGATTCCCAGTTCAAAGATAATGTGTCCTCATAATTGCCAGTTCATTTACTTTAATTACTTTAACCAATTTCTGTATACAATTTAAGCCAAAAGCCATTACTTTTTGAAGCAATTTTCTGTCTCGTATGTCGTCGTTTAAACTAGCGTCTGAAAGGGATGGAGGTTATGTTTTTATGGAAAACAAATTCAGTGTTATTACATTACGAGACCTATCATCTGTTCGCTCCATTTGAAAGACGATGTCAGACTTTAATTAATTAAAAAGTGTTTACAAATGCCTTATTATATTGATATTTAACTATAAAATTAATGTAAAACATAATAAAATATACAGTGACGTCAATTTAGCACAATATGAAGAAAAATGACACAGTGTGTATGCATTTAAAAACACACACAATGGCAACTTGTTGCTTTATTTAGAAACAAATCGAACAATATTAATTACGTATTCTTTTGTTACTTTTCTCCTGCTTGAACTTTATATCAATCTGTTATTTTTAAGGTTAATATCTACCGGTAATATATAATTACATAACCATGTATCGTTATCGACTTTTGTAGAGGTTAACGGTATTGAGATTATTTCCTTATGTATCCGTCGTTAATAAAAAATTAGAAAAAAAGCATTGCTTTGATTGTCCTTGTTACGGAAGTACATGGGGGGCAATACGATTTTATTTTATTTTCCTATCTCGTGGGCACGAGATATAACTCAGAAAAAAACAACAAATTTTGCAATCTCGTGGCCACGAGATATAACTCAGAAAAAAAACGAGAAACAAATGCCATCTCGTTCCCACGAGATACAACTAAGAAAAAAAATGGCTATCTCGTTGCCACGGGATATAACTCAGAAAAAAATGGCTTTCTCGTTCCCACGAGATATAACTCAGAAATAAATTAAAAAAAAAAATCGCTTTTTTTTCTGAGTTATATCTCGTGGCCAAGAGGCAGAAAAATAAAATTAAATCGGAATGTCCCATCTGTGCTTCCGTACCTTGTTGTTTAAATAAATAGATATCACGTTGGTATGATTTTCGCTCACCCTATGCTCGATTTATTTGGTAAATATGTTTTTTGTTTAACTATTACCGTTTGACGGGTGTATTGTATTGGCTGTA
Organism: Ruditapes philippinarum; assembly: GCF_026571515.1. Taxonomy (NCBI): domain Eukaryota; kingdom Metazoa; phylum Mollusca; class Bivalvia; order Venerida; family Veneridae; genus Ruditapes; species Ruditapes philippinarum. Next base: position 44,688 of record NW_026861521.1, read on the forward strand.
GTTAAAGGAAACGTTTATTTTGTCACATTTGTACAATCGTAAATATAAAGACTGGTAGAATATAGATTAGGAAATGAGCATTTTGAATTATTTTTGAAAATCCGTGCCTGTGCCACGAAGGAATATCAGAACTACTTGAGTCAGTGTCTTAAAGGAAAATAACGTAGACATGAGAAAAATATTCCAATTGTCGGAACCCGGGTCCAGCCTTAAATAAAGCAGTAAATTAATAAACATATAACGTGTACTCTACAAAGGATACAGCTGAAATTGGAAAATTTTGCCTGGAAAATGGTCTTTCTAAGACTGTGAAATAATTCTGTAGTACATTTCCTAAACTAAACGAGAGTTCTCGAAAGATTTAAAGAGGTATCTGTAAATAGAAAACGGAAGTTAGAACTCCATGATGTAACTTAAATACAGACAAAGAAAAGAGACTGACCGTTCACTTCTAACTGAAACTTGTGGCACAGTGACCTTGTCAAAGTCTTGGGCCAAGTCCAAGTTTCTTATGCGTCAAATGAACTTTGTTAAACGAAAGGGAGGTACTGCCAATAAGGCTAATAAAGCTTAAATCTTCAACGAATACATGATACAGTCAGCAAGCATGATATTCCAGCATGTATGCTCATCAATTAGGATCACTCTGGTTTGAACCCAGTACTCGTATCAGAGTGGACAATGGACATCGAATGTGCTAAAAGAGTCCAAATCTCAGGCTTTGGAGACAAACGACAATTCACAGTCGTATAAGCAGGTACACTGTTACCGGAAGTAATGTAACATCAACAAATCTTGATACGTTGTCTGTTTTTTATAAGTTAATTGTGTTCAAATATCTTTATTAAAAAGCAGAAATAAAACTAATCAATGCGAGAAGGATGACACCGCAGTAATAAGATACGCAGATATTTAAAACCCATTTTTAAACAAAACTTGCAGAATATTAAGCTCGCAGAAATCAGTACTTATACCTTATTTTACAATATGTTATTCATGTGTGTAAAATATTTTTATGTCATTTCGTGATACATCTCCTTCAAGAATCAACAATACAAATAAAGAACAAAACCACAATTTCTTTTTAAAAATTTTGTTCCAATATTTCATTGAATGTAGGCTCATGCCCTTCAACATTCAAGTAAATTATGTTTTATGAAGGAATGAATGCTTAAACTGTTCTTGCAGCATTTCAATATTGTTTGCCTTGTTCCAACTCATTATCCGGGTTTTCGGAGTCATTGCACTTATTAAAATCAGACGATGTTTTTTAAATTGGAAAAGTCTTTTTTGAAATAGCAATTATCTTTGATCATTTATAGAATAGATATATAGTATGACGTCTGCTACTTTGAAGCTCATCATCAATGACACAATTTGATTTAAAGAAACAAATTGTAGGAAACATTTAATTGTAGATGAATGATTCCTACTAAAGCATCATGAAATTAATGAATATTCTTTCCGGCATAGAAAACAGATCATTAACTTAATCTTTGCGCGTAAAATATTTGTTAATACTCGACAGATACAATGGTGTAAATACCTTGTTTAATAAAAGCTGGAATTTAAGATTAATTTGCATTGGCCTATACTATTTAATGCCCAGCTCAGTAGTGGTTTTAAAGTTTGAAGCCCTGCCAGGGCTTAAATTATAGGACACCGAGTTTCAGGCTATTCCTTTTTAATTTATTCTATTTAATCATAATTATTTAATACCGAGAGCGAGACCTTAAAGTCCTAATAATAAAAAAGCTACAACATTACGAAGGTTATTTTGTCATTTTACCGCTTTCTATTGATGATTTGGTAATTGGATATAAAAAGTGTACTGCAAAGCCTTTTATGCCTAGTCTCAATTGTTTAAAGAATTTGGTTGTTGGTATCACAACAATATAGCAATTTAAACTGCAATAAATAAAATGGTCTGAAATAATTGATATTTTAAGATTTGGTTTTAATGTAACTCACATGATACATAGGATGGTGTATCGATCTGTGTTTCATCATTTCATGCATTTATCAATAATTTTAGGTAATTTTCGAATACATTTATTTAAATTAAATGGATTATTTTATATCAATTGTGTTTCTATGTTCACTATATCATGTTCAACGTAGAGATATCGGACAGTCATATTAATTGTATTTCAAGAACTTTAACATTACCTTTCGATTATCAGATATAAATGTATATTGCCTCCTTTTACAGTCATCAAGCTAATTTCAACGGCAGTACTTTCAAGTTATGTCCTAGCCATTAATTACTTGCCCTCATTCTTACCACCTGTCCAATTCAATTTCTAAGTCTTATTTCAAATGACAAATTAAAGCGAAAGTCATTAGTTTTTAATCAAGTTCTTTTTCCAAAGGGCCCTTATCCAATAAACGTCAGTAGTTTACCTCGTATAATATATCTTCAGTTTAACTCCTGTGTAATTAAATCAGTGTAACTTAACGGGGATACTATGTTCTGCTGGTGATAAACACCGTTCACATGACAATATCATAATGCATACAAAATAATTGTAAAATAAATACTTAGGAAAGAAATGTGATAATCGTTTTATATGAACCTACACTACTAATACGATACTCTTCACTTTAGATAATTGTCCTAAGATTTAATTACCGATATCCTTCTAATTTAAAAGTAGATAACTTGAGAACATTTTCAAAGATGGTCCTGATACTCGAGCAGCCTGTGCAAATTGATAATGTTTAACAGAATATAATCAGAAGGCATGATTTCATTCATGCATTAAAGACCAATTCATTTTTATCAATAAAAACTTTTCACTCTAGAATGAAAAATTAGTATGACTTTCTATAGAAACTGTACATTGTTTTAAATGATATAACTATTCAAAGATAAGTCAATGTGATATAAATATCTGGAAAAAAAGTGATCCCAGGAAGTATTATAAACAACACACATTTACATGAAAATTGCAGACTAGGTACGATTGAGTGTGTACATGAGGGATAATGAAAAAGTGCAGAATTCCTCACGTCCCCAAGCGATACTCAATTCTCAACACATTAAAGTGCTTGACTCAATGATTACAATTGTTCATCAGAATAAAGTTTGACTTGATCAGACAATTCATAAAATAAAACATTTATATAAACTTGTATGCTAGGGCATATAAAAATGGGTTTTATAAAGTGGACTAACACATACATTTTCTTCATCAGAATATTGATGAACAGGAGACTTATAATACATTTATCTATACAATTATTTGTTTTAATGACGTAAAAATAAATTTGATATTTTATCAACTATTTAATATAAAATCTTTAAAACAAGTATTATTCCTTACAAATGAACGTAATGCTGGGTTGCAATCTAATATATATCTTCATGAACATGCTCAATCAAACTGAGCCTGCAACATTTTCAATTTTGTCATGTTGGACTTTCTTTAAGGATTCTGTTTTTCCCTATTTAATCGTATCGCTTTAATTACTCGTTACTGTGTTTTCAGTCTTAAACATGCAATATAAACCGTCTTTGTAATCTTACAAAATTCATCTTGCTTTATACCTTTGCACTTGTAATTTCTATGAAGGTTTGTTGAGAGAAAAAAATATTCGGTACGGAATATTTGAAGATTAATGTAGATTTTCCGTTTATGTTGTATTGTGCATAATGTGTTTGCTTGCAAATAAACAACGAAATATGACAAAAAATATTTGGACATGAAACGAGATAGACTTAAAAGTTCTTATTTAATAAGTTAATATTCTTTACTAGTCAATAGCAGGCTATTACAGAAAATATAGGAGAATGAAAATAAAAACAGTTCATCTATAACAGAATATGTAAATAATTATATATTTCATTTCATTGTGATTTGCAGTTCATGATTAGTGAAATTGTGACTCTTTACTACACCGACATCAGTAAACCTCCCACAATCCAAAAGTCACCCTAAATTACTGCTCCCAATCAGACTTATAATTATTTCGCCATTCTCCTTCAAAGTGTTACACACTTGCTAATGCTTTTTTTTTAATTCCAGATAAAGACTCGAAGAATTTATTATTCAAAAAATTTCGTTTGATTTTAGATATCTAACATCACACAACCACACATCCCTAACATGAGAAGCATTCACAGATTTGGATAAAAAAAACCACGAGGTTTGTTTTCCAAATGTTCATTCTTCCTTTCATGACACATGATGTTTGAAAATCAGTTGTGATTTTACTCAATACCAAGTTTTCATATTATCTTGTATTGAATTTCCGTTGCAGATTACTTTATTACAACATTTAATATTTTGCCTGACATAATTGAAATAACTTGAAGATATCTAATTTGTCAAAATATGACACTTTCTATGTAATTTCAAAAGCTTGTTTTTATTTTGACAGTGTATGGACATCAAATGATAATGCATTTTAATTATGCAAATGTAAACGAAAATATTTGTAAATCAAATTTCAGGATGGGCCTTTTTCGATGTAACACAAATATTCTTTCAGATAAAGCAATAAAATAAAAACCCATGTTCTCGTATGAATTAAAATGTATTCTAATCATATAATATTAATGCAAGTTCATTATAACTTTCGAGGACATCACTTGCTATGAGAAAGAGTGAGATACTGTTTGATTTGCCATAAAATTTGTAATGCTCGCGCTGGTACACAGTATCTTAAATTTTCGTTAAGACCATTATCGAATTAAGCATCAGGAAGGAAACTATGTAATTATCATTCATTGAATAAATGTCCCCTTAATAATTCACAAAGCAGCATGTTTTTATTTCTGGCTCTTTTAAATTACTTCTAAGTTTGCTATAACATATTACGTCATAGCGATTACAAAGGTCACTTCAGAGATTGTACATATATATTTTGAACGTATAAATATTTGATTAGAACATTATTAAATATATATTACGGAACAATTATGTTTTCTAATTGTTATCCAATTATTTTGTATTATCCGCAATTATAATCCCATAAATCTTTTTTCACAACATCAATTTATATATGTTATACCATTTTGCGACACACCACTTGTCATAAAATTATCTTACGAGAAGTCTTCGTTTATTGACAATTTCACAACCACGGACGCCAGTTTTTATCGTCGTTTTTGTCCTTTTCTAATGTCATTAATTATTCAAATTCTGCGAAAAATTGTCAATTTGTCCCACAATATCCAACAGAAATAGCATCCAAATGGTTACTATAAGAACAGGGTCGGACAAACGGGACTAGGAGGGGCAAATAAATAACCTAAAGGGAAGCTTAAGTTAAATCAAAATAACCTGTATATAGGAGTTTGTTGGGTAGACCAGATTCAAACAATGATGCTATTTATTCTTAATTATCTAAATCATATTTATGAAGCATTTATAAACTATTTTCATGTATGTTGCAAATACTGCTCTGTAATTTTTTTTCGAATATCCGTTATTGATTTGAATTTTTTTTGTTTATATAATTATTATGGTTATATATTGTGTATTTATTTAATATTTGACACGAAAGTTTAACAAGGGGGAGCGACTTTGGCGAAATTGAGATTATTGATTCAAATATTGATATTGTTTCATAAATTGATCCTTAATTTGATCGGCTTATAATTTTGTATATGTTTTGTTACTCGTCGATTTTATCCCAAAATATGGTTCTTTTTTAGCAGATCAGCATTTTCGTTAACATTTTGTTTATATACCATTATAGCAAAATACGATAAAGGTTTTGTTAAACTATGTAAATAAAATCTGAGTGATTACATATTTTTCTCATAGCTTCATTACCAAATTAGTTGAATTGATTAAATAGAATATAAATGTACACAAACAATAGGCTTGCCTGAGAAACAACTTTTACGTTGATATGTTGTATTGAATATATAACAATATGATTTATGAAAGCAATTCACTGTATTAAAAGTAATACATTTACCTAATAAGGAAATGTTAATTGTCAAGACATCTGATTACGAGGAATACAACAAAGAACACGGAAATACCATGGTAATATCTAAAAATGCAAATGTAGAGGACTCAGAATTATCTGATCTGTAATATATTTCTACATTAAACTTTTCAAAATGATTACCTAGCGCTTTCTTGGCTTAAGAACGCTTTAATTAGTAATGGTTATATTACCATAAAATGGCTTAAATCATTAAAGTCTTTGTCTTATCTAGAGAGATAATGATTATGCTCTATTTGTACTATCTAATTAATGCAATGCTATTTAAATGCCATTTACAAAAAGCCATTATCATTAGTGAAAAAATATAAATTATCAACTTATCAACAAGTGGATTGTGTTTTCCGAACCAAAGCTGATATATTTTAGAATTGATTGACTGTGTATGGTGTGAAAATTGGTCTGCAGGCAATAACCTATCATCAACTATTGAAATATTTGACTAATGCTGTTTTTAATCACGAACTGTCAGAGTATCCGTGTAAGTAAGTGAAAGGTTTCATACAAAATTTCTTAGGAACCAGCAGACAGGTACTTGACAAATATTTAACTTGGGTAAACGTTGAGTCATCTATTTAACAGTGAATTCCTGCGACTCAACTATAATGTATTGTGTATATTTCTTGATTAAAAATAAATATGTCAGTTTGTGAGCATGATTAATAGATAAACAAGACAAATATATATATAGATAAGTATGCTGAACAGATATGACCGCTCACCGGTGTTGATAGAATCTTCACTTGAAGATGTACAAACATCAAAATTACAACGGACATCTGTGATAGCATTGACAATTGTTTATCTGTAAATAGTACTTAAATGTTTTTGCATGGAATTGTGTCAATTTTATTTAATTGATATTTGATAATTCCATAATGTATGTGCAAATATATATATACTGTTCTTAACTGTTTAAAATATTCAGCAAAATTTATTTATCAACATTAAGGCAAACAAGCAAATATCGTATTTGAATGTGCCGTTTTGTAAATCAATGTAAAATTATATAATAATATTAATTTAAAATAGAATTGAAAATCAAATACTAAGAACGTGTCCCAGAACTTAGAAATGTATTTAAATAACGTAAATGATACATATCAGATTCAATTTTTCGAGCTGCGCCATGATACATTTATGTTTTTACAAAGTATATCATCTTTTAACTTTAGTTTTGTTACTTTAAATTAAAAGGATAGATAATCATGTTCCCTGTATACATGTAGTTTGATAGTGTTTTTTTCAATGTAAACGAATTAACCGTTGAATTTTTTTCCCCATATTACATGATATTTACGGAACCTAATTTGAATATATAATGTTACTCTTCGTACAGTCAAGTAACAATTGATCTATGTAGCAACCGTATATGACATATGACCAATCATTTATGCAGAATGAACTCAAAGACCTTATACTAGAATATCTACTCGGTTGTAAATCTAATAGTCTACCAAAGTGATATGATTGATAACTGCATTAAAGACCAATTCTTCTAAAGTTTATCAATCAAAACATTTACTAATAGAAAATAAAATGTCCAAAATACATATTTTATAATACGGCGTTATTTATTGTGTCTAATAGCTAATTTTCTACCAAATCTTCTGATTGATTCTTGCAACACAGACCGATACATTATCTTCAATTCGTATAGAATGACGTATGTTAAAGACTTCTTCATAATCATATCCTTTACTATTCTATTATGATATATGAACTACTTCAGTTAAATAACAACAAAAACAAGATACAATATAATTATCAGAAAGATTTATTTCTTCTTTGTTTTTATCATACCAAAAGTATTGCCATATTTAATTATTTGCATACATTATAGCAATGATGCATCCAATAATTTATTCATTCAATGAAGTCTGCAATTCAAAGGTAACCATGTTAAAATGCTCTGCTATTGAAACACTCATAACTTAAGATGTATGTTATTGCCATTTTGTATCGTTTTTGTATTCTCCACTTTTTTGTTTTGGAGACTTGTTCATGTAATTATAGATTTGCGGATGTACCTTTACGTAGAAATGCCTGTAATTATTAAGCATATTAAACGAATGATAAACAAATAAAGTTATACATTGGATTTGACATATTCATAGATTTATTAACTACATAATATGCAATTATACTTTATTGTACCAGCTATCATAGCAGCACAATTTATGTATTTATATTTATACATTATGTAACTATAAAATAGAGAAATTAAGAATCCCTAAAGAAAGCCCAAAAAGGCAAAATTGAAAATATTGTAGGCTCGGTTTGACCCAGCCTGTTCATGAACGGCACTGTCAAGTGGAAACTACCGTCTACGACCCCTAGCACCTGCTTAAAATTCAACATTTAAACATGAAATAGTAAAATTTTGAATTTTAGAAACATCCGCAGATGTGTTCATACTGCGGTAAGCAAACATAATTGTTTATGTTTACGAATATATATATTTTAATGCTTCCATCGGATCACTTTTACGAGATATTGATACACCACATTAGCAGCTGTCAAGTGCCATGTGGAATACTTCACTTCAGTGTTGTTATATTCTTCATTGATTCCAACACTTTTAAATGATGATTACCGCTCAAGCGGGTGTTTGGGCGCGCACTTTATTCTTTATCCCTCATGTACAGACTCAATCAAACCGAGCCTGCAATTTTCTTGAATTTTGCTGATTTAAAGAGATCACTTTTTCCAGATATCTGTATTTAGATATCCAAACACTTCATATACTGAAGTTTTAAATATGATATACTTATCTTAGAATATTAACAAAAAATATAAGAACGTCAAATTTATCATATTATTTCTCTCTGAATATTTAAAAGAAAAACTACCAAGTCGGAAAGAATATACGTGAAGATTGAGGGAATAATTAGAGGATAGTGAATCAAAGACATAATGACGGAAAACATCAAAGTGTTAGTTTGTAGCAAATTTCAAAGCGGTGTACGTCAATTTAAATTACCTTGTCATTGTATAATACGAATCTTTACGTTTCTCGGGAGATTCGTTTTCTACATTTCTAATGGCATTAATTTTTAAGCATAATCTGCAAATCTTTAATTATGTTGTTTTGTATTTAACATAATACCTCATATTTTTTTTTAAAAAAGCACCTTTACGTAAACACTTTAATCATATCTGTAGCAATGTTTGCATTACAGTACATTATGGACTATCCGTTTTTAGTGTTTATCTTTTGATTTTTAAATGAATATTTATATTAATTGTATTTATCCTTGTTAACTTTATCAAATTCAAATGTTAACTTTATTATCGTTAAAGATATACTATAATGCTCAAAATTGATATTAGAAAATACTGATAATTGCTACACAGTCTCTTTATATATATAGAATAAACATGTTTTGACTTCACACAAAGCAGATTTATGTTAACAAGATTAACAAGGAAAAGCGGCGTTCAATGAACACAACCTCCAAATGACCCAGTAAGAAGAACCAGTAGCAAGGAGCCCAGGCAAACCCCAAACAAAAACAGGACAAGGTGCAATGCAGAGTACGGACAGGCTAATCACTTAAATGACACATAAGAAGATATCATGTGTGTAACTGATAAGGAAATCAAAGAAAACAAATAACATATTGAATAATATGTCTACAAAGTAAAAGAGCACAGGAGACTCTGGGAGGGGGGTAAATTTAAGAAATTGAACTAGGGGCAAAGGAGAAGATACCTACCGTAGACGAGAAAACAACAAGGGACACAAAGAAAAGTGTCCCCAAACAGTATGAAACAACAAAGACATACATTTGAGGAAAACAAACTATGAGGGATACATAAGTGTCACCATTGAAGTATATAAGTATATCTGAGGAACACAGAGGGGCGCCACCTTCAAACGGTCAGCAGCATAAGTACTGCTGGTGAGTTTAAACTGGTTAATGGTGTGCCAAACCTCACTCGTAGCCTCACCATGGTCCTATTAACGAGACTGTAAATAAAATGAATCACCGACAAGTGAAATTCTGACAGTTGTTATGGTTACAAACGCGAAATAAATAAAACACCTAAATGCTCATGTAGAAACACTAAATAAAAAAAAACTTGGAAATAAAGTGATCCCTCGGAAGCATTAATCACAACAAAATTACAAGGGAATTGTAAGCCGGTGCTAGGAGGTGTGAGAGATGTCGCACTTATTCATTATCCCTCATGTACAGACTCAATCAAACCGAGTCTGCAATGTTCATGAAATTTTGTTGTGATTAATGCATCCGAGGGATAACTTTATTTCAAGATTTTTAACACGGGAAGGAACTGTTACACGAAGGATGGAGTTCTTATAATAACTTGTCGGGAGTTCTTGTGATAAAAGTCACGGAGTTCATCGGAAGTTTTTGTATATATTTCAAAAACATTAGTCAAAAATACTAATTTTAATCTTTAAAAAGTGAGTTTTATGTGTTACATTAAACTTTAATGATAAAGTTCGTGTTCAAGTGTAGGATTACCTGTATTCATGTTTTTCGGTTATATTTTTATTCATATTATACCCTTTTGTTTACTCACAGTGGATATGCATATTGTAAGAAAGCAGCGATTCATAGTCTACAAATCTGAGTATTCACAGGCTAAGAATATTTATTCAAATATTAAAGTTTATTGCGTTTAATTAAAGAGCGTGTACCGTTTACTAAGTGCATGATATTTACGGACCTTAATTTGAATGTAATAATATCCTCGCACTATAACGTAACCAAAATTTAACTGAATACCTTCTACTGTGAAATCAGATTTGTTAAAAATCCAAATTGTATGATTGATAACTTCATGGTATGTTAATTTCCTCCTCACCAAAAACGTTTACCAAATAGAATGACATATTTTATCATTTTCCTTACAAACAACATATTTTTATACGGCGTTTGATAATATGTCTTATAACCAATTGTCTACCAATTTCCTTGGTTGATAGATGCAGCACAGACCGATACATTATCATCAATCTATGCAGAATGACATATTTTATTATTTTTCTAATAAACACAGTATTTATCAATTCTTATATGATAAATAATTTACTTAAATAACAAACAAGAAGATACCGTCAATGCGCAATCGCATTGGTTTATTCATAACTTGATATTAAGTGGCATTTATGATATTGTGTCTTTAAACATCATAATTCATCATGATACAGTTACTTTCTTAAATATTTTCAACTTGAAGTTAATTCGAAAAATTAAATACGGTTTCCTAAAATTATTGTATTTTAAATTGAAGTTTTTTACCAACTCGGGAGTGTAATGTCTAAGTGTAATGTCTAAGTAAACTATTGTTCGATTTTACTTTGATTATTAAGACAAGCGCTTCAAATCAGTTGCCCAATAACAAACAAGAAGATACCTCCATGCGCAATCGCTTTGGTTATTCATAACTTGATAGTTCGTAACATTTATAATAGTGTGTCTTTAAACATCATAAATCAACATAATATTGTAACACACATTTATCTCTTATGTTATTTTTAATTCAAGTGATAAAATGTTTTGAACATATTTAAATGTGAATCTAAAGTATAATTATTATGCATCAAGTTTTGCCGTTTGCAATGTTCAATGTTTGACCATTTACGTAGCAGACTTGTAATTAAGGCGTTACAATACAAATTACAAAAACTTAGCTTAGCTAAATTTCAGGAAAAATTAATTACACGCAATTCTAAAATATATATTCATTCAAGTAAAGTAATATATTTATTCATTCAAGTGAAGTAATTTTTTGTCTATCATTTTCCCGATGGAAGACAAGTAGTAAATGTCTGGAAGAATACCAAACAATCTTCAAGAAGTTCCTGCTGGATAGATAATCGATGATAGAAATGTGACCTGTGTTTAATTAAAAAAAAAAAAAAAAAAAAAACATCGAATAATATCACACGTAGTTGATTTCCTGGCTGTGAGATAAAACGGCGGTGTTTTATTTATTGCATGCGTAATTTTGCAAAATTTATGAATATGATAAATACTGTGAGTTTATACATTTATTTCCTGAATATTTACATATAAACATAATACAATTATAATGCAAGTCAAATTATCTTTTCCTTTATAATTAGTTTATTTTCAAGTGATTTCTACTAATCGATCACCTAAATTATTATATAAAAACTGTTGACAGACAACATTAAATATTGATGGAAAAGAAATAAAAATGTCAGGAATCTCGTTCAATAACCGTCTCGAACATTTCTCCGCTAAATTATTTGTGCTTGCTTGTTTATTGCGGACAATCAAATCATATAACCTCGCACATTTCCCGACAAGGTTGATAATCTCACTTCCGTATAAGATGCTTTATCATTTCATCGAACCACATAAAATATTGATAATAGCGGACTGAAAGCAATCGTAAGTAGCATCAAATCATAGTTTGGAAACGTATGTGTTTGCGAATTTTTTTGTCACGTAATGACCTTTAAACATAGAATAACGCAACAGGTAGTAAACACTCAAAATGACTATGTTAGAATAAATTAATTTTGTTAATTGTTTTCTTAATATTGATACCCTAAATTGAAGAAACGTTTAAATGAGAAAACTGTTCAATTAAAATGTTGATCATATTTAACATTGAGATAGAGGACCTTTGATATTTTAAGTGGTTAATCGTGTCCCAAATGTAAAATTTAATATTACGTAACATGAACCATAAAGTAAAAAGTTTAGTCAAATACGAGCTGTGTATTGCTGCGGTTTGCAACTTCATGTGGTTCATTAAAATAACTTTTTTGTAGTTTTTTATTGTCTTATATGTTGACTAAACAAACGGAAAAAAATAGTTATTTACGAGTAGTATTGAATTCCAAATATGAAATTTAGGAAAATATTTGTTTTTAATGATTGTAACATAAAACATATGTTTGAAAACGTAAGTGTATTATGTTTATATGTAACATATATATTTTAAGCTACTTTCATTTAACTTTTTTTTTTCATTTTTTTAATTATTATTAAACGATAATAGTTTTACATTTCATTGAGTCATGTACTGAATAATTGTAACAAAGCGGTCGACATCTATCATAGTACTTTAAAATAATACATGTTGAGTTTCAGTAGCCTAAGATCAACTTACTAGCTCACACTAGACATATACATGTATTTATATTATTTATATTCTAGTTTGAATATAACACTAGGTTTTCCATGTATCACTGAAAGGAGTGTAAAAGGGGTTTTTGTACATTAGAAACCATTTATCTTTTCAATAGTTTTAAGCGATGTGCTCTATCACCGTGATAATGGATGTTGTTTTAGTTTACCTAAACAATAACTTGTCGATTCAGTACTAAATATACAATTAAATCTGTCTATGTGAAAATTGATAAAAGATATTTTGCTTTGTACTTTTAATATTATTAACATGCAAATGTTATTTCCATATAAGACCGTAACCTTCAGAAATAAATAACTTGGCATAATATGTTAAAAATATTCAAATAGATTTCCTGTTTGCCTGACATTTACATAGTTATTTTGCTAACAGAAAACAAATCAGCAAAGTCTTTAAACAGATGAAGATAAATGAATAACATTTGTTTACATTTGTGAAAATAAATCTCATATTTACATTATGGACAAAAATTGAAAAAAGATACTTTATCTTCCCTTTGTGGCGGATGGTTTTTAATTTTGCCGTTTCTTTAGGGATTCTTATTACTCTCTTTTTTATGTAACATTTGCTTTTCTAAAAATCACAAAAGTTATAAATAATCATCAAACTTCGTTCATTTTTGTTTTGTCGTTAAATACCAAGTGTTTCCCAGTAGACTCATATATTATTTGTCTTTATCATTGCCAGTTCATTCACTTTAATTATTTAATCTTATTTCCGAAGACAATTGAAAACTAAAACTCATTATTTTAAGGCAATTTTCTGTCTCAGTTGTCGTCAATTTAATTGACGTCTGAAGAGGAATAGGTGTGGTGTACCTTGTGTTTAGTTCTGTTTAATACATGCACAAGTAATGCTCTAGCTTTGTTTGAGTATTGTTCAATAAGGCAAGACTTAATATGTTCTCAAAGTGTTTACAAAAGCTTTATAATAATTTATAATATACTTTCACAAGTTAAATATATACAGAAAATTTGTTTATTTCACTTTATTTCCTTATTCTGACTTTTGAACAATATTTATGCAAATTTTATGAGTAAAGAAGTTATGAATATCTACATTTATCAAAGCGATCAATAATATTTGGTTCATTTTATCATGTTTTAATATTAAGTATTTTATTATGTTTAATGATGCAATGAAAATTTGCCGTGTATGTAAGAATATTTCAATAAACTTTATGTCGAGTTTGAAAATGTTGCATGCTCGATTTGACTGCGCCTGTTCATGGACATGGTTTGATCACTGATTTATCACGACGTCTGCTATATTTGATAAAATGGAAAAAAATGGTTTTGAAACAAGTAAGTGTAGAAAAGAATATTCCCTATAAGGGAGGATTAAATTTAAGGGATAATTTGTTCCTGATTGTTGTCTTTGATGCTTTACAAATATTTGAAATAGTTTGGTCTAAAATTATACAAAAAAGACAATGCATGACAAACGAAAATGGAAACGACGTCCTGATCAAATGATCTCTTTACCAATTTACAGATATAAATTATTAACTATCTGGATGAAGTGTGATCCCTCGGAAGCATTAATCACAGCAAAACTACATGAAAATTGCAGACTCGGTTTTATTGAGTCTATACATGAGGGATAATAAAGAGTGCAACATCCCTCAAGCCCCATAGCACCGACTTGAGCGGTACGCAATGTTCAACACTCAAAAGTGTTGGAATCAAAGGTCATGAACAATTGTAAACCTGAACAATATGAATCAGCGAATTAAGACATTCAATTCTAATCAACATATTCACACAAATCTTCATCGGTCAACCATTATAATACATTTATTCATAGTTTGGTCTTTCGGATAACATTTCCCTAATAATTTTGATTATTTAGATTAACATTTTAAAGTAGTTTATTTAAATGAAAACGTTTTAACAAAGAAAGCGATAGTAGCTGGTTTTATACGGAATGATTATATATACAGTAACATAACGCAAACGGGATGAGAAACATTTTAAATGATAAAAGACATCGTCTTCATCAAATCTGTATTTTATTATAGTTTTTTATTCTGTGTATCAATTTACATTTGTATTTATATAATTTGGAACCATTTACCATCGCCTTCACCTTTGTATAAATTTATTAACCTTGCAGTATGTCCATGAATACGAATTGCAGCTGCCAATCAGCTTTGACAGATTGGATATCTCCTTGTTTTGTCAGGAAATATGTTCTGTCAGAAATGACAGGCGAAGTATTGAATGTTGGATACCAGAAACCTGCAAAACGAATACAAAACTTGATGCACTTCAATCTTGGTTATCACATAAAATATATCTTTCAAATAGCGTGCATACAAGAAGAAAAGTAATTTATTTTGTGTCATTAAGGTACTGTCGAATTTTGAAAACAAAAACAAACAAATTAAGAAGAAGAATAACAACAACTGTAATGCTAAAATAATATAATTTTGAATGCTCATCACTAAATTACTGAGTAGTATTGAGCAAAATCATTCAACGAAAGCTATATTTAGTTTTAGATTTTTTAAACAGTAATTTATTAATTAAACAGTAAGATCTCTGACAGGTGCATATATACGTTTTCTAAATTAACTCTTTAATCACACTTTGAAATAATGGCTATGATGTAATAAGAGATAAATTTTCATTGAAACGAAATAATATATTTGCAATCAATCTTAATTTTAGAAAATGTTTACTTGGGTCTTTTTTTTCTTGTTTTTAAATTATGAAAATAGAGGGTAAATTATTATTCTATTTAGATTATTCAAATATTTTACATAAAGTTGTTTATTCAAAGGTTACAATATTACATGGAAATTGGATTCGCATGTAATTATAAAAACAATAAGCAAAATGAGTTCTATCAGGTTACAATGACATATTTTATTGCATAAGTTTACGACTGAAAAGACATTTAACATTTATTTTTCAAGTAAACAATAGTATGCATTACACAAAAAAACAAGGCACTTGATAAAGACCATAAATGAAAATTTTATAAAGAATTAAAGTGACACAATACTAATAGAATATACAAAAAACCTTGCTCACACGTACCTTTTAAAATGCATTTATTATGCTGTCACCAAGCATATCGTTGTTTCCTTATACTAGTATGCTACAACAGCCAGAATAATGAGTTACTAACTCAGCATATTGCGCCAACGAAAAACACTGCAGGTTTCTTAACACAACTTATTACAAAGCTTAATATTTTTGGTTAACCAGTCAAGCGGAATTAAATATTTAACATGAAAGGGTAACATTTTGAATTTGGAAACATCCTTAGCAGTAATGTAGGAACCTTCAACTGATACATTTGTTTCATTTCCTGAAAAACGGTGTCCTAAAATAAAAGACGTGTTCACTTAAGCGGATAACAAATCTAGTTTAATGACATTTTAAAAAGGTAATCAGGGGTAATGAGGACTGCATATCACAGACAATCTCTAAAAAGACAATTTAAAAAAGCAGGCAACGCATCCTCATGGGGACTCAACACTTATAAGGGAACGAATATTGAAACAACCTAACATAGAAATAACTAAAAGAACTACTAACATAATAATTATGTCGTTTTGAACGATCTTAAAGGATCGAAAGTATAACATTGTCTGGCGGGGCTTTTATGGAATTCACACGACACGACGCTGATATGGCGATAAAATAAATCTGTAAACGTAGTTTAACCAAAACTTTCTGGCAAAGAAAAATACCGTTAGATCTTATATCCAACGAAAGTTAAAGCGTTTCAATTATGACGTTTTATGATATAGTAAAACGTTAAATATTGTTAAACATGCTCATACTCGTATATACATTTTGTAGTTGTTGTTGTTGTTCCTCTTATGTGTTTCTATTTTTCTCTTTCTCTCTCTTTATTATTAAAGTGAAGTCAAACATTCATCATATAAGAATAATAAAAGATATATTCATCTATATTCATCAAAAAGATAATAAAACAAACAGTCGTATTTATCAAGAAGAAAATTATTTTACTCTTACATGAGTCTTTCATATAAATTTCGTTGTTCATTCCTTTAGATACAATCAGTACAACCAGATGTGTAGGGTATGACGAATCGCCATGTTTCTGACGATAAACATACCACATAAATACAAAATAAAATATAAAAAAGCCTTGTTTTATATCAAACAAAATGAACGAAATAAATTAGATGATTTATACAATTTGAAACATATTTGCCTGTACATCAAAGCTTTGTGCTTCAGTATTCTCTTTTCAAGAAAATTGTATGCAATCATATGTGAAATTTGTTTTATGTACATTGTAACTGATGAAGATTTCAATAAATCTTTATTTGATACGATTACCATCAATAAAAATCATTTCAGTATCGTCGTACAGTTATGCTAGTATCTTTAAAATCTTATGATTTCAGCTTTCTTATTATCAAGTTATTTTCAGTCAGTGTCAGTGTAATGGCGCATTTATGAAAATTGAAGTTATTTTATCAACGTTATTTGAATATATTACCAGAGTCAAACAGTAAAAACTCATTTAATGTGTTGTTCTTAGTGTGTGTTGTTAATAGTATTAAATATACATTGTAAAGTATATTTTTAAAAAATAGAAAACTGACAGAACGACAAAAATATAGGAACCATGTCCTGACATTAACTGATAGATCGAAGTTGTTAATAAAAAGTTGCCGACCGCCTTCTGTAAATTATCAGCGCATTTTAACAATACATAGAAATGTACCTAAAGTAAGAAAATTTTAGGAATTAATTTGTTGTTGTCATTACTCTCAAAGATAAGTTAAAAAATATTTTATTCCCTTTCTTTTTTACGATATGTACAATACATATATATAGAAAAAAGTTGCATTTTCATTTTGGAGGGCAAAAATCAACAGCATTGAACACATAATAACGAAACAGTTCCGTATGCTTAATGTGTCTTTGAACTTTTAAACATATTAATGTATTGTCTTCTTCTAAACGATTTGATCGACATCAAATCATTATATACGTTTAGTTTGGTACTTATTCAAAGTATTTACTACTGATTTAAAGTTTATCTTGTTTGAATTCATTATAAACGGAATGTTGATTTTGTTGAATAAAAACACATTCATGATTCGTTTGACTGTAATATGTCGTAGGAAAAACGTTGTCAGTGTGTCATTTCACATACAATCGGGCGACATGGCAATTTTTGTACGCTTCACAGTTAATGTAATCCAGTGTCATCACATGAATGATCGTCTTTCAGATTTGACAGATCACGTATAAAATACTGTCATATTATGCACTTAACCAAGAATATTGGTTGTGTTACATTAGATAATTTGTCTTCTGCAACAAACACCATTTCTGCATGGTTTCTTTTTCTCCTTTTCTGCGACGGTAATGTCAGTGTTAAATGAAAATTAGCATCATTATACAAGATGTGTTGTTTTATATTAAGCAGAATGAAAGTTAGTATATAAAAGCATTATATTCAAATGAATTTAACACATTAATACAAAGAGATGAACATTTTTGATCTTCGTTTTTGTAAACAAAATGGTTGAAGACACCATTAATTGCTTACAAACAAATCATCATACAAAAACAATATAGAAAAAAACCCACACTTCAAAATATGGCACAAATAAAACGTTGCATGCTCGGTTTGATTGAGCCTAAACATCGTTGGTATCGGATTATGAAATAAGATGTTGACGCCCCTATCTTAAGCAAAAACAGACTTGAACTTTGGACATGAAAATTGTGAATAAAATGCAATAAATAGTTTAAAAATATATTACATTCCGCTATTTTTTACTATTGATTTGTAAAATTATATTTATGGTATTATAAAAGTATCGCATTAACAAATTAATTACAGGTCTCGTTATTTAAATTATTTACATTTAAATGAAATAGGATCATTGCAATTCTAGACAATGTCTTCCTACAGAAAAGTTATAAGAAAATTGACAATAAGTGCATTCCTAACAACGAAAATCATTATATACAGAGTTATATCAAGAAACAAATTGCAAAACATATAATTCTGACATCTCAACATTTACATTAATTTTGATATCTACATATCAACATGGTAATATCTATTTCTCAATGTTATCAGAGACCTTGCCAAATACAATTTCATTTATTAATATTCAAATGTTACTGCAAATTGCTTATACAGAACATTGATAGTATCACATTGCAACATGTCAACTCAAAGGGTTGATATTTCCTAGCCGAACGCCAATTATTAATCCATTAAAGGCTCAATATGCCTCAGATATTGTTTTTTCATTTCTCAAAAGCTTTTCATTTGGTGTACTGTTTTAGTTTTCGAAACGTCACCCATTGGCCAATTACCTGAACCATCTTTTGCTTCTGTTGCTTATGGAAATCATTATAATTATATTGATTTTGTAATTCGTGTGGAAGTCATAATACTACTTATTTACATTTTACTACTATTATGACAAATAATTTCACTTTGAGTTTACTTATTTCAAGTAATAAGCATCTAACATGCTTTTAAACTATCAAACTCATGTTGTGGTTTCTCCAAAGAAGGACAAATGTATTCATTTCTGACATATATTGTGCCTTTAAAATAAAGACACTATATACTAAGATATTCAACTAGATAACAACCAAAAGTCAATCTTTAGAGGAACATGTCAGAAGGAATATATATTATATTGTTAAATGTAATAATGGGATCGTTTTTCCTAATTAAAGGTTTCCTTTGAAGTTTCTTTCTGAAGGACGAGTGCTTTCAATAATTAAAATGACAAACGTCAATTTCATTTACCATTTCTATAGTAAAGTAAAGAAACGATCCTTTAAAATTATGTACTTTAACCCTTACAACCAGATTGTCTCAGTGTCTTTGAAGAAATTTCCTTATAAAATAAAACTAATATAATAATATATAAATAACACATGGGTTTGTGGGTAACAGTAAAAATATCTTCCCGAGGAAAGTACTGTTACCCGATGCGAACAGCTTTTTACGAGAGATGATATTTTTACTGTTACTCACAAACCCATGTGTTATTTATTTTATTACCGCGAACAAAAATACTGCGATGATCTAAATTGTCAACTAAATCTAACTGTAACAAAAATAAACCAAGAGTAACAATAACTAAACTGTCCTTACCTTTTAAGTTTTAAGTGTACTTTAGGCCTACTTGAGAAGTTTTCTTTTTCTTTTATTCTTTATGCAAGTAATAATATCTACAAATCATAAACATACAATAAGCTAGGTTTTATTTAGAAAACAAAACACTAACCCATTCACACGGTTATGATCTATGAAATCTGATCCTTCTGTTTCCAGAATATTCTTAGCATGGTTTTTGACAAAATAACGATGATATCCTATGTCTGTCCACCATATCAGTAACGTTTCACTGATTAAAATTGTTAAATAATCCTTTGTTGCATGCTTAAATCGTCTGTATGTTCCAGTTTGACACATAATTATTTACATTGCAAGTACTTCCGTTGAAAACGGATGTTCACTTTTTGACTTTGCAACAAAAAGATATTTTATACACGAAAAGAACACCAGGGTGCGAACAACTAAATGTTATGGGTGTCAAAGTTACTCCAGAGAAGAAATTGATGTCCTATCGGGGCTTAACGTCGAAAATAAGAATGAATCGAGAAAAAAAATGGCGGCCATTTTATTTCATTTTATTTAGAAAATAGACCACGTGACCAGATTTTATACTGTTAAAAAATACTGTTACCTATGTAACAGTACAAAATTCTTAGTCACGTGGTACACTTGCTTTAACAGTAAAAATAACTCCCAGAGGCCTATGGGAAATTAGCATTACGAAAAAAGTGAGGGGTAATAATAGTGGATATCTATAAACATAAAAAATAAACTTGCCCAATTCTTTTTTTATTTCAAAAACTATTT
This sequence comes from Ruditapes philippinarum, assembly GCF_026571515.1. Lineage (NCBI taxonomy): Eukaryota > Metazoa > Mollusca > Bivalvia > Venerida > Veneridae > Ruditapes > Ruditapes philippinarum. The sequence continues at coordinate 65,706 of NW_026861521.1, forward strand.
TTGTTGGCTATTTTGGACTATATTTATTTGCTTCGAATTTCACGACATGGTCATCTATTAGCTTCAAATGATAAATTGTTCTCAAGCCATAAGTATGTTCATGTTTCTTAAATAAGGTACTATTATATATCATGGACACAATATCAAGAGACAGCAAAGCAATTACATTAAGAACTAACCGTGCTCTTTATTGTTAGGTGCAGTGTCAGCATAATTTCGTACGATGGTAACTATACATAGATTTACATCAATTTCTTTGCGTCTGTAAAATGAACTGAAACCTACAAGATCAGAGATAGCAGCCGCTATAATACAACCAAACACAGAAGTAACAGTTGTACTATCATTATCAATTATCCAATAATGGATGATAATTTTAAGAGTCAAAATGTCGTCAATCATAAACTTCAAATCATAATTATATAGAACAATACTCATTTACATGTAACGCAAAAGTTCCTAAACGTAGTTAGTTTTTTTATTCTAAAATATTGATACAAAAACATCCATGAAAATATCATAATGATTACGAAACAAAACAGTCCTCTATTATTTAATCGGAAAAACACTACAGACTAAACTTCTTTCTGTACAATTGGGAATTAATGTTTATGATGTAAATAAGATATCAATCAATGTCGCTCATCAATCTCAATTTGTGAAAATGCATGTCAAATTTCTTTTATCTTTTTGCGAAAAAGCACAGCAATTATGTAAATAGCGCGGGTAAATGGGATTTCCATTTGATTCAATCAATTTAAATGTTCAATGTCAAATTATTTATTTCTCAATGCCAGGACATAATATGGAAATAACATTCGTATGTTAATATGTGAATGTACAAAGTACAATGATTTTATCAGATTACAAATTTTGTAGCATGTAGACTATTATTATTTAGATCCATTTTATTCAGTAAACGGTTATCTAGCATAACGTTGATATTTGCAGGTCTATACGGGTAATCCTCAACCTACTTTAATTAATTGCATGAGATGTGAAAATTTAATTAATATTTAAAAATTGTCCCATTATATTTGATAATTGCATATATTTCAAAAGCATGGAATCCGGTATTTACCATCATTTTTGTGCACTTTCATTGTAATTCTATTTTAGAATAAAATAATGCATGTGTCAAGTAAACGAAAAAGGGGTAAATCAATCAAAACGTTATATCATGTTTGGCTCGTGTGGGAATTCTTACTTTTTCAATCAGTTGTTTCCTAAAATGAGTTTCGTTAAAGGGTCATTAAATTTTGCCATTAAAGAAGTAGACACCATCACAAATAACCATTCGTATATCTGATTAAAGCATTTTATTTCATAAATAAAAATCTAATTTAAAGTGATAGTCTGATTTTGACATTCGTGTGCATTAATGCCGAAAACTGAAGAACGAGTCAGCGGTAAAAAGTGAACCGTATTGGCATATCAGTAATATTCAATATGCATCAGTCAGTATTCGTTTCTTTGTAAAACAAACGAAAATATGTTTTAAGGTTATTCTTTCTTTATTTTTACAAAAGTAAAGATGGGCATTTCAACTAGACTTTTCTTAAGTTTTGCACGATTTAAGAATTTAATTAATGGAAAAATATATATATTGAAAAGCAAATGGATGTAACTGTCGTATTTTGAGTTATCTACTCCTGAAAGTCAGTTTTTGCCTGTTTTATGTAACTTTCATGAGCAGATAATTCAAAACTGTAGCAAGCAACATTTAATTTGATTTCGATTTCGTGTGTATTACGTCATTGTTGAAATAATACTCAACATATTTTACTACTTAGTTGTTAAGACCTTGAACTCAGGTTTTTTATCCATGAATGTGTGTCAGTTATGTTATCCTTAAATCATGCAAAAATAAGAAATGCATGTTAACTTATTCAATATTTCATTTTTGCTTTTGTAAGAAATTGAAGAAGTTATTTTATACTTCAAATGGACATTCATTTCTTTCTTCTTTTTTTATTTAATAGCAATATAGTTTTCAAAAGATAAAGTTATGAAGTAACATGAAATAATAAGATTTCGTTCTAAATCACGCAAATGCTATATTGGTAAAAAATAACTAATACATACAACATTCATAAAATGAATTTGTTAGTGTATAATGAATATGAAAACGGCTTTTGTAAACACTGACTTGTACTATTGTACATTAAAGGAACAAAGAACATTCAGAATTAAACACGACGTTTTCTACACTTAACGACGATATATATCTTGCAGTTTTGTGTTTTGTTTAAATATAAACTAATTATTGTGAATGAACTGGCGATAATTAAGACAAATAATCTATCAGTTGACTTGAAACATATTGGTACTATGTTGTTTTAAACAAAAGAAGTAGCTTTCTGTTCAAAATGTTGAAGCTATACTGTCAAAGAAAGTTTAACAAACGAGCACCGCAAATACGGGACAGTTAACACCCGCAAGTACATTTGTTTTAGTGATTTTTAATTAAAAAGCTCTTTGCAGAACACATTTTGAAAAAGAAAACAATCTTCTATCTTTAGGATAGTTTTAACACAATGCAACATGCAAAAGCTATTGGCGTTGTATCTTTCAAAAATTAAAAATAACATCATCTTTTTTTCTCCAGCAGGTGGGGTGCTTTTGACCCCTAGTGTTGCTGTTAGTTTGTAACACCCGAGGTAAGCCAAAATCATTTTTTTGCCATATGACTAAATTGTGTTAGAGCAACGTAAAACCAAACAAAATAAACAAATGGTATTAAGGAAATGAGTAATTCTTCACACATCAAAATTAGTTTCTCTTCATTTTCTTAGGGCATTTTTTATAATAAAATGTATCTTATCAATTGTTTCGCATAAATTAAACGTTTTAAATAAGGTTTCCTGTTACAAATACACGTTTTTTTGTGTTTTTGTTCTTATTTTGCAACAATGGCCATTTGTTTTCTAAAATAGGAGAAAATCGGGATACAGAAACCCTAAACAATTACCTGGAATTGTACACGTAGCTATGATAGACCTGTATCATTCATTCAAACATTTAATTATAGGTTGCATTTTATATCTGACCATAGTATATAGTTGTTTTGTTATATATTTATACTTTGTAAATATATTGTATAATAGTTAATATTTGCAGGTTACACTTGTTGTGTCTGTGCTTTAAGGCTATAATTCCCCACCTACAAATAACTGCCAACTTAGTTACGTCGGTACACAACAAAAATTCAGTCCTGAAGGATTCTATAGGATAAAAATACAACAAATTTGATTCAATTTACCGGACACTTTTTATGACCTCCACACGGTACAAATTGCGAGTGGCAATAAAACCAGAAATCCTAAAGAACAAGGCAAAATTGAAACACTTTTAAGTTTTTGAATTAAGTGATTTATAACCTCATTCTTCTACGGAACATTATTCTGCTACGTAATCATCCTTTGATACTGCGACAAAAAAGATTTTATTTTCAATAAAGACACAATGAAATAAATACTAAACATATACATGGAGATACAAATGACATGTTATACTGCATGCTTACGACTGATTAGCTACCGATGACTATTGAGAAACAAAATCCTTTACTCAAACTGACGGTAATCGAGCACATACCTGAAACAATATCAAAAATAGTTCAGATATACAATGAAATACTTCCATTCTACAGACATACCTTTAAAAATGTAAACATGTAAAACATGGATTCTATTGTGACTTCATTATGTACATATGACTAATGAAAGATAGTTAATTTATGTCTGCAGAAATTATAGAACCCAAACACAAAATCTAAGAGTGGAATATTGAAAAGTTGGACTGGCTACAATATGTGATTGTTATTATGCGCTTTATCTTAAAATGATTTCACAAAACACTTGTTATCATCATTTTATAAAACTAAAATATTAAATGACAGTAACATAATTTCCCTTAAAACTATGTTTGTAATTCCACAATAGTTAAAACTATTTAGCCTCCTGTTTGGTGGAGTTGTTCACGGAACTCAAATGCGAGTATCGATGAGACAATTTCAAGTTTGGTTTTTAAACCAAATACGTGAACTAACTTGTCAGGAATCCAAATAATCAATAGTGAAACATTTTCTCTTTAACGTATTTCCGCCTCTGATAAATAACCTGCTCATATTTGACCAACATATTATATTTTAAAGTTTATCATAATTATATGTAAACTTAAAATCAACAGACACAGGCACACCACTTGAATAGTTATATAACGGCATGTCCCGCCTCAATTTAATCTATGTTTCCTTAGATTGTAATTCCCCGATCAAAGTAGTTTTTAGATAATGAAAAAATAATATACACAGTCAAATTCCATTGGTCACATAAATACTTTATTTTCTGTTTCCAAAATCTTTTTGAAAAGAAAAAAAAATGAATACTGTTTCAAACTTTGATTTGTTGCTACATTCAGTTGCTGTCGTTTCTTCAATGTCCACATTTTAGACATTAAAAACTTTTTGTGTTTCGGTGCAAAAAATATCCTAGAAAAAAAAACAGAAAGTGAAATGTTCCGCCTACATAACATTCAACAAGGAATTGGTTGTGGCAAGGGATCACAGGAGGTGCATTATTCGGGGTAAACCGATCATTTAAAAATAGTTGAGCGGGAAATTGTTCGTGAGAGCTATTGCACGAGATTGCTGGCACCTGAACTACCATCAATATTCAATCCGAGAAAATATTTGTTCTTTCAGTTTTTTTATCCTTTTACAGATACTAAATATCTGGAAAAATAATGATCCCACGGAAGCATTTAAAACAGCAAAATTACATGAAAATTCCCGGTGTTAAATTGTCAATTCAATCTGTATACGTTTCTTTGAAAAGAAAACTACCGTTTTATCAGCCAAATGCAAACGCCAAACATACTGCATACACTTTGGACAACTTTAATTTAATTTCATTTGGCACATTAATTAACTTGTATTTAAGATATTATTATGTTTTTGTGATAAATTGTTTAAATTATGATATTTGTTATCTTTATGACACAATATCATAAATGCCACGAATTATCAAATTTCAAACATATCATTTAAACTGACCAATTATGCAAAGCATATATCTGGTTTTTCGTTATTTAATTGAAGTAAATCATATATCATAATAGAATTGCTATGTTATATGTTTATCTAAACAAAAGACAATAAAATATGCCATTCAATCAGCCAAGGATTGATGATAATGTATCGGTCTGCGTTGCAGTTACCAATCAAAGAATTTGGTAGACACAAGATTATAATACAAAATAACAAACGCCGTCTAATAAGATATGTCATTTCGTAAGAAAAAAATAGATTTTTTATTTGGTTAATGCTTTGATTGATAACTCAAATGTAGTTGTTAGTCAAAGAATTTGGTAGACTATTTAATCTATAAAAGATCTAGATATGATATTCTAATCTTCAATTACATTCTTCATAAATGGTTAGTCATATGTCAAATGCAGCTGGTACAGAAATAAATAGAAACGTTTAATGCGTGAATATTGATATTTATTCAAATTAAGTTCCGTAAATATAATGTATTAAGAAGAAAAGAGTACAATAACTTACACGTAATTTTCATGTACATTTACATATTATATAATTTAATTAGAATGTAAATGCAGTGAACAAAAATGATTAGATATTTATTAAATTTTAAAGTAGAAAGAAAATATTAAAACAAAAAGATGATTCACTTTGTCAATACGTAGTTGATATGTATCATCAACGTTACTTGTGTACATTTCCAACGTAAAAACGCAATGAATGTTTTGTTCTTCATATTTGATTTGCATTTATATTTTACATTATTAATATTTTAGAATCATAAAAATACTTTTAAAACAGGCAATTCCAGAAACAGTTCTTGTTTGTCTTAAAAATTGATATTTCTTAAAATAAGCTAAATAATTCATCCTTCACAATCAATCGATATCTTTTTTGTCGATAATTGATATTTTCAAATATGAACATGCCTTTTGATAAGTATAATTAAAATTTCATTAATGAAATAATTTAAAATCTATTTGAAAGATAAATTGACATTTAAGATAAAGCATAGTCATTGCGTCTTTAGACAAGACAAAAAATTTAATAACTTAAGGTAATATGAATATTAATGATTAGAAAATTCTTAAGCCAGGAAATCACTAGGTAATCATTTTGCAAAGTTTAATTAAGCAATAAATTACAGAACAATTTTTTTTGTTTATTCTACACTTTTCATTGATTTCAATATTAATTATAGTTCATACTGCCGATTGTCTGGGAAAAAATCACATTGTAAGCTATACAACGAACACATCAACTTAATAGTTTGGTATTTCTATTGCTTACCTATGAAGAGTGTATTATTATTTCATTCAACCAGTTAAAAATTTAGAAATGAGGCTATGAGAACAAATATAGTATTTAGTAACACCATTTTTGACGCGCTTTCACTATAACAGTACTGTACACTAAGGTTTTTTGAGAAACAGTAAACATATTATCACTAGGAAATACTGTTACCAGAGGCATAACTTTATAACCCCAAACAAATACTGAAAAGATCTGAAATTTTAACTAACTGTTACCAAACTGAACAGACATGAAAACAAATTCAAGGTCTACAGAAAGGTTCCAAAGTAATTTTGGTATTCAATTTGTCTGAAGATCAGATTTTCAAATAGCATGCCTACAAAATCATATAATTTACACCTGGAAGAAAATAAGAATCAGCATTTGGAACGCAAAAAGTTAACAATAGCTAAACTTTAATCTAGCTGTCTGATATGATACAAACATTGAAAATCAATTGAATTTAATTCTAGAAAGCTGGTACTAATTTGTTTTACAAAAAATTTTATTTTAAAAAAAAAACAAAAAAAAAACAACTTTCCATCCTGTTATTTAATTCACATATGTTTGCATTTGTATGACAATAAAATATCCTTTGCTGTCCTTGAACGATCAAAATAAATTCGAGCTTTTCAAATTACACAGGAAGTGTCATAATTTGACAAATTGGATATCTTCGTGTTATGCCTGAAAATATGTTCTGTCAATTATGTCAGGCAAGGTATTAAATGTTGGAATAAATTACACTGCAACGGAAATTTAACACACGATGATGTGAAAACTTCACAAATAACAGATTTGCAAACATCATGCTTTATAAAAGAAAAAATCAACATTATGAAAACAGCACTCTTGATATTGTTTTCTAAGTCTGTGAATATTTCTCATTTTTAGGTATGTTAGATTTCGAAATATCTAAATTAAAACAATATATTGAATACGAAATGCTTAGAACCTTAAACTGGAATGCTAAAACAACGGTAATTATGTAACACTTTGAAGGCGGATGGCGAAATTTTTACAAATTAGGACAAAGACCTGTCTGATAATTAATAATATAAAGCAATCTTATCTTGGAATTACCGGCGAAGCTTTCGAAACTGTATATAAGTTTATGATGTGGATTTAAAGGTCATAAATGCAGTTATGATTATTTTCAAATCACAATGATATAAACCTATGACATTTACATGTCCCGTTATAGTTTTAGTACATTTTTGTTCTGCAATATTTCATATAATCTGTCAGCCATGTATATGAAATATTGACTACTTTTTCAAAAGGGACATTTAAATCTTATAACAAACTTTTTTTCCAGTTTTTATATACATATATTTTATAAACATGTTTTGACTTCACACAAAGTAAATATGCTATTATTTAAATCCTACACACTATAAGTGGACACACAATGAATATATGGAGTCATTAAAAAAATATTTTTCAGAAAGGACCAGTTTTAGTTGACCCATAATAAGGAACGCAGATTCCCATACATAGCTTGGATGTTCTTTTATTGAAATAAAACATATTTAGTAAGATATTTTTGGATTTCAATAAATTTCTGCAATTGAAAATATTTTACTCAAAGATGAGCATACTATTAGTATATATTTAAAAGACAGTGAAATAAAACAAAAGGATCCATTGCACAAAATAATAGTGATGAAGAACACCACTGAAACCATTAAAATATAAATAAAACAAAACTGTTCTTAATAAACAAATAAAGCTTGTACCATACTTTTAAAGATGTATTTGTTATTAGTTATAAATATTTTGACAGGTTATATGGCCCTATATAAACGGCTGTTTTTAAATACAACCTGAGCCGCTAGGAGATATATAACCTGTCAGGAATATATTTATATTTAATTAATAATACAGAAAACTTCCTTTCTTTTGAGAAAAATGTGGAATTTCTTAGAAAATTGACAGCAGCCGTGTATATAAAACTATATAAACGTTACGATTATCCAATGAAAAATGACGCTACAAACGTGCATTATTAGAAATCATTTAATAAGTATGTCGTTACCCAGCCCATACAACAACAATCCGGATAATGAGAAGTATTCTTACTTTACAAACGAGGCATAGTGCGCTTTCGAGTAAAGGTCTTAAGGTGACTTATACATTTCTTTTCTTTTATTTTTAAATCAGCATGCTTCTCAAATGCATTTGACTATATTTGTGCCATAATTTCTTAAATCTTAAAGCAAAAGAATCTTTTTAATGACTATTCGTTTCTATAATTGATCATGCCATATTTAACTGGAATTCACACTTATATAATAATATTGTAATAAAAGTATCCTGTTTATCAATATTCTGCACAGTTAAAAATGACATTGATTTGACATTTTTGACATTATCTTGTTAGATTTTTATTTACGTATGACAAAATAATCAATAGTTCAACGGAAATATCTATGAATAACGTTCAGAACGTGTTGGTTATGCTTAATTCTAACAATGATTTGGACAGTCTTTTTTATAATTTAGGTTGTTTTATATTGTGTCATACACATTTTCAGTTATCAATTTTCAGCTAATCACCATTATAATAGCAAGTCTTTTGAAATACATCACTATATCAGCTGTACTTGACAGCTAAAGAAATGAGCAAAATGTCACTTTAAATTGTGTCATTAATTAGGAACTTCAATGTTGCAGACATCATTATATAGTTTTATTTCATGCTTTCCAGTGTTTTATTGTAATATATCAGATGATTATATTCTGATAAACCACTAGTGAAATTTATAAAATATAATTTTCACTGTAGCCGGACTATATCTGAATGCGGATGAAAAGAAAATCAAAACTGAATGGAATAACAGGCAAAATAAATGCCGTCATGCGTAAATTTTGCTTCTTTCGGAAAAGAAAGTTGAGGTCACCATAAATTATGTTAAAAATGTAACAAAATTAAAGAAATTTAACAGAACTATATTTCAAACTTGTTGATGTGACGTCATGATGTGATGACGTCACGAAGGAGAATGCGCGACGTTACGCGGCAAAATCAGTAAAAATTACTTAAAATCACTTAAAACGCATGAAATAAAAAGAAAATTTATTTGTTTTACATATAAGATTGAAATATATTTCATTCGTGAACACCAGCTATTATATTTTCACTCGTGGCTACGCCACTCGTGAAAATATTGCATCTGGTGTTCACTCAGTGAAATTATATTTCAATCTTACATGCAAAACAAACAAATATCCTCTATCTATTTCTACAAATGATCAACAAATAATTGCTATATCAAAAAGACCATCCCAATTTAAAAACATCGTCTGACTGTATAAATTTAAGTGTATTGACTTTGAAAATTGTATAATGTGTTGCAATTGGTATTAGGCTCTTTTTTTAAAGGTATAATAGGAATGCTGCAGAACACGGCTTGAGTATTTATTTGCTTATAACAAAGAAAATAACTTAAGGTCAAATTTTTTGAAGATATATTCAAATGTATGACATATTTTGTAATAAATGTAGTAAGTGTTTGCGGTTTTTCTTTAATGTGGCATTATGCAAGTTTTAATTGTCGAGTTGATTTCAATTGATATTATATCTCTTTCAAAAGATTGACTGTTTAAATGGTGATTAAACAACAATTGTTATTGGTATTTTTGTTTAGGTTAAATATACTGATGCTAAAAAATAAATGACTGCCCCACTTTGTTCATACATGTAAATTGAACATAACTGGTTAATTCCGATGGATACTCACTGAAATTGGACTACGTGAGTTATTTATAGTCCATGCAAAATAAATCATAAAATTGAATGTATTTATTTCAAAATGTAAACTTATTTTGACTTTCACCTGTTTACTTACAATATATTTTGGAATTGTTGATTCTGGAAAGAGTTTTCACATAAAATGACCAACACACATGAAACTGTAAGCAATGTTTTTCGAAACAAATATTTTTTGGCTGCTATTTGGAGCGGGATTTTAACCGTTTGACAATGATTTCGTGCATGCTCCATTCGATATTATTAAGTAATTATACCAACAAGTTCGTTTAATGTGAATTGATTGAATACATTTATTCTTGAATTTTAACATACTCCTAACCCTTTTAGGAATTAATTTAGGAATCACTTGGTGACGGTAGTGCTTTCTAAGATGGCGGAAGTATAGTTGCATTTCCATTTCCTGGAATGTTGCTTCTTTCAGGGTCATCTTGCCACGTTTTGTCTGCAGTCACTATTTTCTTGAGAAATTGCCACTTTTGCCGTCAAATCTCTTTAGTTTTTTCAAATATGAACGAAAAGAACACCAAGAGGAAGCGACATTCCGCGCCACACAGGACTATCGGTAAGACACCCAACAGGACATCAAAAAAGGCAAGGGTAGGTTCCTTTAACCTACATGTTTGTTTTCTTTAAATCAATAAATTTGTGTTTAAATCTACAAACCCGTTAAAACCTACAAACTTTTGTACGTTTAACATATCTAACAGACATTTTCTCTTAGCAATTATATAGCATTAATCAATTATGTGTATAAAGGCTGTCTTCATATGTATTGCAAGGTCGGATAGCCATCTAGTCATATCTGACAGAACATATTGCCAGAAAAAAGCAAGGAGATATCTAATCTGTCATGGGATATTTTACAAGCAGCTGCTCGTATGACAAAGACAGAATTTCTAGCGGGTTAATGCACCTTCGTTCGTATATATCTGCAGAAGCACGATGAGACATTTAAATCCCAATCCCGCAAGACGATAAACTTAATAAGTCTGAGGGCTAAGACTTTGTTACCTACTTATATAATATATACATGTATATTACGAGTGTTATGATTGTTAGTATCGTCGTTACTACTGTCAACATTTTATTTTCCTGGCAATGGATATCCTGTTGGAGTATTGTATTTGACACATATCACATTGTGGATTTTAACGACAATGATTGTCGGCTTTACTCTATTGTATTCAGTGTGAAATTATTTCCAGAGCAAAGCGAAAAAATAAATATCATAGATTTTTCTCTGATGAGGAAAAGGACCAATCTCTTAAGTGTGTGGAAATATAATCTTTGTATTTTCCTTTAGATGTTTTGAAATGCTGTGTTTATAATTCATGAAATCATCTAGTCTCACATTTCGAAGCTTTTTTTCTATCTTTTATCTCTCGCAGTTTCTTATACAGAAGAAAAACGAGTTGAAGTATCTTTGATTCCAGAACATCAAAGCTAAATTTCGTTTTAAATTAACGTTTCCTGTGAAGGAAACAAATTGACGGAATGTCACGAATTATAAATCTGTAATTTTACCACAGTGTCATAATGTGTTGATTCAGCCATTACCTCGTTCGCATTTTTTATTATGGTTTAATACATAGTATGCCATTAAAAGTACAAACATGTATTTTAACAAGGGTTTTCAAAAAAACTTCACTTTATGACATTTAAGCTGGAAACTCGCCAGATGATCTGTGTAGTGTTGGTTTGGCTCAGCTTTCAACAAAACAATTAATCAAAAGTCAAAATGAAAATGTGTCGTTTACTAAAAGAAGCCTCAAACAAAACCAAGCAAATTGGTAAATATTTGACTCAATTCAACCTTGTTGCTGAGTTAAATGGATGGGATTATGAAACAAAGTCCTTATTCCTAGCAAGCAGTATGGTGGGAGGGATACGTGCCCTTCTATTTGAAAGGTTACAATCGCGGCTTTATTGTGAATGTTTATGACTTGGTATTTTTAAGATAGTAGGAAGTGCATGAAGCTATTAAAGGCATTCAACCTGGAAGACTATTTCCATACTATGCTGCCTGCCTGTGAGTGTCAGAACGATAGCATAAATCATTGTTGCTCACCAGGAACAAGAAAGGTATTATCACCAGTCGTATGATACAATTCGGATGATTGCAGCATATTTGTATTATATACCTTGGAAAGAGATTGAAAATGAATACCTGTCTTACATTTAAAAAAACTAATAAAAGATATTGAATATTCCTGTGAAACAGCTGTTAAAGTAAGAGCATATTTTTCTAATATTGTGATATAATATGACATTACGTTATTTTGTTACGTCTATCAACTATTTGATAAGAGTATACTTAATTTACTTAGATTTTAAATGAAATTATTCGATAAAAACGTAGATTACCTATTTCCCTGCCATTTGTAAGATAAAATAATTAATGTTGACCATTTTTGTAAATGATTATACTTTTGTTCACATGTTATTGTACCGAAAATACACCGATTTCAATTAGTTCAAAACTTACAAACCATGTTTAAGACAGTCATAGAGAGTTAGTGAAAGAACATGTTTTGTATGAAATACAATGATTTCAAGTCAATCTTTTTAGTTCGAAAATTTGTCATCGTCAAGGGAAAAATAAATCGAGGTATGAGGTTAAAGCATTCTGTTATGTAATGTTTTTAGTTTAATTAGAAACAAAGATCATCATAAAATTGTTGATAAACAGTTATAATTTCCGACAGTGCAGTTGTTTAAGGAAACTGAATTACTCTCTAAGGAAATTATTACAAACACAATCACTTATTAGAGCAGCAAATAACCAGGTTTTAAGATTATTTTATGATACAAATAGTTAGTATATTTCCTCACTTGAATATAAACGATACCGTAATGGAACCGATATAAAGCTGCATGAATAAAACGTCTACAAAATGTCGATACCTAATGCAGCATAGCATGTATATAATTATGCTTAATCAGATGCTTAGAACATGCTAATCATTACCTGATAATTACATGTTTAGAAAATGAAAACGGAAATCATGAAATATCAGTTGGTGTACGACAATGCCGAGTTTTTATAAATGACATGTAAGAACTGTCAGATAAACCAATAAGAGGATATATTCAAAACACTGTGTGCCTGTACCTATCGAATTTTAAGTTCAAGTTGTTGAGTTGTTGTTTTTTCAATATTTTAGTCACTATTTTCCCTTTTAATTCAAATATTAAATTAGTCTCAACCGTTTGTGTAAATAACTGAAGTCTGAAAAGCAGAATACCTCCAGATTCATGCTTATTTTTATAAAAAAATTGAAAGTGTATTTTTAAAGTAAAATATTGTGAAGTGAACAAATTTTCTGATTGCAGATAGCGCTTACAACACTGATAAATACTGCAATTCAGTCATTAATTACAAATAACTTCTCAAGTAACACTTTTATTTAGTTTGATTTTCTTGAAAAATATTTTGGCTTATCTTGAGGCATGCAGTTTTAACATTATTTGCTTTTGTCTCTTTAATGTATTCTTTAAAACAACTGAAAGATAAGTTACATAATTCAAATTATATTAATGTTTATGTCCTTCCCATCTCCCATTTCGGTTCTGTGCCCTACTGTGCGCCTTGCTGGTATTGTTGCGTTATTGTCGAGGACTTCTTCTCTTTGTTTCTTTCTTTAGCCTTGCCATACTAACCTTTTTATTTTAGACAACTGTTTCGGTAGCCATGTTTCATTGTGTTTAGCATTGTGTCATTCTTTCGAGGTTTTATAAATTCTGACAGGCGTATATATCTTATCATGACATAAGCCAATGAACCATATCAAAAAATGATTTTAACAAAACGAGATTCATGGCCATGTTAGTGAGCGTAAATAATGTGTAAGTGTCTTGGAAACGTATTTATCATTATTTTCGTAGACATTTATTGCACTTAATGAAGTCAAACTGTCTGGCTTATATTAATTTATCTTTTATCACAACTTTTATTTTACCATCATCGTTTTGTCATTTTGAAAACAATAGTTTCTGTCGACATTCATTGATATTTTTCCTATTACCCGTATTGAAGCAAATTGTAGCAGTCAGGGATGTAAAGTCTGACATCTAGTGAAACTAAGACAATATTCTGTATACGTTCAAATATATGTTTTGTATGTTTCATAAATAACAAAGCACAAGTATGTGCAACGTGACTTAGGAAATATATATCAATTTTGAGTGCAGTGCTGTAGAATAATGCACGATTTGAGTTCATATATGTAGGAATATTATCACGAAGGCTGACAGGCGAGAGTGCTCAATTACAAAACATTTGAACGATAGACCGTACATAATAGTAAGATAACAATGAATATCTTTTACTATTCTAACATGCTAATAAAAAAGAGAATTGAACTACATTTAGCTTAGAAGTAATTTTTCTGACGTCATATGGTTTTTTGACGCCATATCTGACCTCATATGGAGTGTTATCATTCTTTTTAATGCTGTGCATATATCGTTTAATATGCACTTGTTTGCCCTAATTGTTTGATAGGGGAATAATGGGAAGCGTGAGAGAATTCTAATTTTTCTCTTAAGTTTAAGTATGTAATAATCGCATAATGCTTCTCATGCCTGTTAACTTTACCATCTCTGCTTAATCATCGTAATTGTCATCGTAATAACTAATTACTTATAACACAAAGTAAGCGTCCGCTTTAAACTTGATAATTGCTGATCAATTGTGTATGCCTAACGAGGATCCATCCGTCTCTTAAGGCATAAATAGCAGATTTCGCTGTTGGGTACGGACCCCGGGGTTAATTTTGAAGCACAAGGTGGTGGTAAGTTACCTACATACAATTTTGAGCCGTAAGTAGGTCATCGTACGGCGGCCAATATTTTATAACCTGAAACAATATAAAAAGTGTGTAGCCCTGAAAAGGGCTGTTACACCAGCAAATGGTCTGTCATTTAAGCCTTCACTCTCTGCTATATACCCATAAACATATACGAGTAGATAAACTTAGCTAATGACTTAGTAATTCGCACGCAATATTTTGGAATGAAGGCATAGATTTGACCCTGACAAAGCACCAGAAACTAAAGAGTAAAAAGTTAAAAAAGGAAACAAGATAAACAGCATTTTGCATTTCTTTCGCGTAAAAGTCTTTAAAAATCACTGTTTGTGCCATAACACTTCCAAACATAGTTGTCAGCATGCGAACTTACGCATCTGTTTTATAACACAAATTAGAAATCGCCAAAACTTTCTAAAGCACCGAATATTTCTTCAATATGAAAAACAAGATCAACAAGAATCGGAGGCATTCAAAAAATGCGGTCCCCAAAACAGGACCATCAGCAAGGAACCAATAATCTTTTGAGCTTTCTTCGGTAAAGTGACGCAATATACATATGTATAGTTTTTTGTCCTTGATTATACAAAAATAGCATTTTATACCCGTTTGCGTGTTATTGCTCTTGATATAATATACAATATAGCAATTAATGTTCTGAGAAGCGTACAGATACGATCACGATCAGATGGAATATATAACATACCGTTATGCTTGCTTTATATAAATATTTGTAATAAATCTAGAAAAGAGGTAATTGTTATAAAAATTGGTAAATGTCAATATTGAACCTGCCAAAGTTTCATGTATAAATGCTTCATCTTGCATTATCTAACCTACATAAATGTGTCAAAGCTTTAATGTGTGTTATGTACTGACAAGGATGAAGAACTTTATGTTGATTCAGACTTTAATGACCTAGAAAAAAATAATTCACTTTTTTAAATAACCTAACATCTTAAACTGGTTAGTGATTCCTAACTTAACTTTTAAATGAAATCTTAAAAACAATGTCTTGTAAATAACACAGTTATTTGTCATTTTTATTATACTCAAGAGGAATTAAAACCTTTTATAAGGGTTGTAAAATTGTGAGATAATACATCTTTAGTTCAATAATGCACCCATCCCTGTCACAAAAAATAAACAAAATGTTGAAATTGCGAAACGGGGTGTTTTAGCGAAGAATTAATAATTCTCTCAGGAAATATCAGCAGACATAATTAAATATCGAAACAGCAAATAATAAGTTAAGTTATGATCATACTTTATAACAACATATTTTCACCATTCCTATTTTGAAGTGTTCGCTATATCGTAATTACAGAAAAACTCAACTAATTGCATTCATTTACGTCAAATGTATAGACATATAAGAAGTAATTTTGATCGCTTCGACAATACGAAAAAACTTTATTATATTGGTTCAAATGAAATAATTTAATCAGGATGACGAAGTTTCTAAGTTCTTTATAAAGCGTAAGATAATTATTTATCATCAAATTACATAAACTTGATTGAAATGTTTGAACGACATCTCTGTGCTTAAAAGCTGTAATAACCGACGCAAAAATTCGTGGTGATTTGTATTTGTGTTAGCACATTTTGAAGCCGATTGATCTTGTCAAAAAAAAAATTTTGAATATCATATTCATATCTTTTTTTCAAATTTTGTGCCTTTACTGTGACAAATAGTCATTGTTTAAAAAACAATCCTAGACAAGTTGGTAATTTAGTTTCAAGAAGAATTAAAATCCTTTAACGTTATATTAAATTATATATAGTTAAAGCAATAAAGCATGGACAGAGTAAAACAAAAAGTATATATTTTAAAAAAGATGCCCGGCCGAAGTAAAACTCGTTAACTTCTTAGTTCTTAGTTTACCATGTTAACAAGTATAAAAATGTTAGCAATTACATAATAATTTCTTGTTGGGTTATTGATCTAAAAAAGTGGAACACTTTAAGATGTATGTGTATTTAAATGAACCTGTCGTGTCTCAGTGACAAAACTCGATTTCTGACACAAACGTCTACGATGTCGGTCTTGTGTAAAATAAATTCATTAAGTTCTTATGTAAAATAAACTGGTCACTAGAAAATATAATGAGATCTGAATGCAGCGTAAAATATTTTGTGAGAGAAGTATTGATTAACATAACTTAAATATTTTTTTGACGAGAAAGTTGAAGAAATATGTTGAAAATTTTATTTTAGAACTATCCTTTACATTTTATTTTAGAATGACCTATGAGATTCTACGATTTCACTTTATAAATTTAAAATGACTAATGAAAACTCTTCTTATATTCAGTTCTTCTCTATAATTTTTACAGACATCAAACTGATTTTAGAGCGGAAAAACGAATTAATCAAAACGTATGTACATTTTAACTCTTCTTTATTTTCCACCAGCATATTGTGCTCGTACAGGTACAGTTTTACGTCTGTTTGTCAGTGAGTCGGGGAATCTCTGAAATTTATCTTTTTCTCTAAGGGATTGTTGTTCTTTTATGCAATTCAAAACTGGTCTTTACTTCTTTAAATAATGATCTAGTTAATAAATTTTTATTTTCATTAGAAGTATTCAGATTTCGAAGTTTTCTTTCAAGTCAAGTATCTCTGATATGTTTTTGTGAACAGCATATTATGTTTCTCTTTTGTTTGTACGTGTTTATTGTCGTTATTTCACCCATAAAATGTTCAACGTCAAAGCCTGTCTGTATTATCGTAGGTAAATTAATATACGAGTATCTTTAAAGTGTCACTTTAGGCGTTTTCAAAAACAGAAGCTTTACTGCAACATTTTCTGTTTTGTCGTTTTGGGCGTTCTTAAGGAATTCTGTTTTTCTCTATTTTCTATTTGATACACTTTTTCGTTTATTTTAAACTCAATAAATATTAAAGTGGCATTTTTATTTCGCTGTTGAGTTGAATTAGTAATAAATATTTGAAGAGACTGTAAAAATAATGATTGCCCAATAAGTGATAATGAAAAATGGTCATAAAGTCAGTTTCAATTGATATAAATCTGTCTTGCAATGATTACGTTTCATTCCATCCGACAATTCGTCTTCTATAAGTATAGTAACGTTTCAATAAGCTACGATTATCTATTACTAACAACTTCCCAGATACAACTGAATATTGAATATGTCTGCAAATGCAACATTGACATCGCTGGCTGTCAATCAGCATACAGAACAATCATTTTTATGAAAATTATGCAATGTCTAAGTGTATTTGTCATAAAATAATTTAAATGAAAACCACGAATAAGCTTGTCTTCTCAAATACTTATCTTTTATGTAAAGAAAAGCATTTTTTGACATATTAATGATGATATTTGAAACGGATCTGAAGAATTATATACAGAATTACATTAATCATTTTTCTTGTTTTTTTTTTCTCTCTTTTTTTCATTTTAGTGATAACATAATAATATAAAGTAATACAATGTCTTCTACAAACTTAATATCCGCATGAGCCTAAATGACATTATCCTACAATGTCTAGAAATAGAGATGTTATTTCAAAATTGTCAATTTATAACAATAAAAGTAACACATATAATATAATGTTGGTTGCGATATGCAATACCTTTATTTTAACCAGACAATTCGGCGTCAATATGTGCAATAAATGTCCGAGCAACAATGATATATTTGTTTCTATGACACTAGCACATACTCAACTTGATCATTTACGTCGGCAAATACAATACTGAATCACAAATATGTCAATCAACGTTCTGTATAGATCACATTATGTTGTAGGTAAATGTGTCTATACAATACGCAGTTGTCTAGGACAATCTATGTAGTATTTTTATCATTTTGAGATGTACGATTTCAGTAATGTAAAATGAGACTTGTATTTCTTTTAATTTGCAGAAAGTATGCATGCGTCATGTGTATATAAGTATTCTATAAGGTAAGTACTGTATGTTATAGAGTGATTCATTAACAAAAATTCCTCAAAGATTTGATATAGGTAATAAAAGTGTGTTTTCTTTTGTCTGTTGCAATTGCTGTTTTTACGGTGGGGTGCAAAACAAAACATTTAACATCATCGTTTGTTGTTTCAATATAAAATCGTTTATATGTATTTATTTTTTCTTTGTTGTCTATTTAGGTCAACTCTGAATATGCTTAATTGGTACAACTTTTGTTCAGGATAGATATATAATAAGATGCTATTTTTCATTCCTACCCGAGTATGTTTTACAAGCAGAAATGCACACAGATTCAATGCGACTAACTTAATGATTTTAACCTTTACGAAATAGTCGGTAAATCACTTGACAAAGACCCTGTTTTATCAAAATATATTTAAAACATAATATCATATTATGTACGAGAACAGTTCAAGACGATCCTTCAAAATGAAGCGACCAATCAAAACATACATGAACAAAAATATGGGTAATTTTAATACTGTAATTTCGTTTAAAACTCCTTTGTTGTTGTTGCTGCTGCTGCTGCTGCTGCTGCTCCTGTTGTTGCTGTTGTTGTTTTTGTTGTTGTATTTTGTTCGTTACTACTTTCAAGTTATTTGAACAATTGTATAAGATTTTTCTTTCCATTTGTTTACTGTTATTTATTATATCAGTTACTGAAGCTGTAATTATAGTTTCTTTGAAACAGGTGTTGTATAATTGTTGTCATAATGTGATGCCTAAATAACAAGAATGATTTTGTATAAATTTACAATTTGTATTCAAGTTCTATCGGACGAAAATATACAGCCTCTTTTGTTAAAAATATCTGTTCTTAAATAGTGATATTTTCAGGAAATGTTTGAACAAACATGTTCACTATTGCATACACTGTTTATATGTATGGCACTGCATTATCTGTGCAATTCTTTTATTGATACA
Source organism: Ruditapes philippinarum (assembly GCF_026571515.1). Lineage (NCBI taxonomy): Eukaryota > Metazoa > Mollusca > Bivalvia > Venerida > Veneridae > Ruditapes > Ruditapes philippinarum. The sequence goes on from NW_026861521.1 coordinate 85,505, forward strand.
TGAACGAATTTAAAGTCTCTTTTGTGAACTATTTCAGTTTATTAAGTATTAATTATGGTTGTTCTTTACTACAAGCTATGTGTGTATACAATAAAACAGAATAAATACGCCACATTAAGACACAGTTTATAAGGAGATATTTTATTGTTTCATATAAATAACTGAAAAGCATTCAACCAACAGTTAACTAACACTCTGGGAAAAATCGTTTTTAACAACTTATACACTTTCTATTAATCAAATTAAGCTAATGTTTTTTTGAAATTTATGTTTGGGATGCAAATGTCAAAAGCAGTTGTTTGATATTCATATACATGTTTGTATATTTTAAACGGCAAAACAATCAACAAACCGATCAGTCCCTTTAAGATCAAATTCATTAGAAACAAATGTAATTTTTGAAAATTATCTGCCAGGCAAACTGTAATTGTAAGAATATTTATTATGTATATTTTCCCCGTTTTTTTTTAAATGAATAAAATGCAAACATTAACCCTCATTAAAATTACTTGATATTAAACCCGGAAAAAGGGTACGAGGAAATAAATTTTTCCTTTACTTTTTTGATCAACATTTTATACTTTTTTTTAGATATGGGTTTTGGGAATTTTAATCAAACTTAGTAACATATTTTCAAAGTATTTTAATTATTAAAAAAAATTTTTTAAAAAATGACTTGCCCTTAAAAATTTTTCCTACAATTTTCCAAAACCCACGTTTTCAACTTTTTATTTAAAAAAATGGAGCAAGGGTTCAAATTATTTGAATTGTTAAAAAATTGGTTTATTATATGGGGTCTATTTTATATAAATTTTTTAAATTTAAAATCTCCAATTTAAAAGGAAAAATTTTTGTTTAGTTTTTCGTAGAAAATCAAAATTTTTTTTACGAAACATATTTTCTCATTTTTTTGGATGTGTGGGCACGTTTTTGAATATTGAAAAAACATTTAATAAACAAGAACACCCTTTGGGGAAATGTCATTTTTAAACTTATATTCAAGTAATGTGAAACTGAAGTGCTGTAAGGAATATACCAGAGGGATTCGTTACGAAGAACTTTTATAGATATTAGATCATTTTACCTTTTCAATATCTCGATCCGAGTTTTGAAGATCATTTTTATAAAAAATTGTAGCAAATCTGTCCAACGGGATATCAAATAACTCTACGCGATATCAAATATCTCTCACAACGTGATAACAAATATCTCTCATTTGAGAAAAGTTATATGTTATAGTATAGCATTTCTTTTTATTTAATGGGTTTACGGTCATGAGCTGAAATTATCATAAATTTATAAACGCATTGGGAGGTATAAATTTCAATGATGTAATCTGAAAAGAATTTACATTTTAATTTGCCGCATTCAGAAGCTTTCCTTTAGAAATAGAACTAAAACGCTGAACAAAAATAGAGAATCGGAAACAGCACTGAAGTCCAACACTACCTTTGGACGAAAACTAATATGCGACGGATATTGTAAAAGATTAATAAAATGTGTATTATAGTATCTATAGATTTGCAGGGGATATCAGAATGATACAATTTTGATAATTGAATTATACAACATATTTTACCAGACGAAAGATCATTATATCTAGTTTATGAACAAAACATGCTTTAATTTAAAGAAAATTTGATATTGTTAAATTTTCGATCATTCAAACATTTGATTAATGTAAAGTTAACACGTTTTTCTGGATTTTTTTGTTATTTGATAATATTCTACGACATAAATGCTCTTAAAAGATACTTTTAAGAGCACAGACGCATTCGTGCGTAATTATTTATAACCATACATAAAATAACTAATAATTTGCTCAATAACAGTAAATGAAATTTGAAGAAATTTAGCCTACATGTATTTACGTAAATTATGAGATCATTCGCAATAGATCATGAAACGTTGCCTTTGATAAAAATAATCGTTCACATACAAACAACCAACAACCAGAACATCTAAAAAAACGTTTATCTTGTTTTTGCAAATAATAAAACGAATAAAAAAACTACACAGTTTACATAATACACAAACATATGGTTCCCATTTAACTGTGAAATATCAATTTGTGCATTTCTATATTAGATTATTGGTACCATATTTTGACTGTTGTTTTGAAATATAATATCGTAACCATTTTATTGAACAACTTAAAAACATGATATCTTTTGATCCAGACTTTCTGACTACAATGTCATAGTTCTGTATAGAGAAATTATCTAATCTTTATGAAATATGAGTTTATGAAGAAAATAACCACCCATTTAATATAGTTTTATTTTGTACAACCGTGAGTTGTTACATGTTTTACTTTTTATAATACGCATGCATTTATTTGGTTTCTGCATTGCGAAGAAAATTACGACATTAATCATTCAAATAAACCAAACGTTAATTTCATTTAATATCCAACATATTCAAATATTTTGTAAACGTAAGTAAATATCTATGTTGTAATAAAATAATTGACAGACATACAAACAAAAATACACGAAAATAAGGAAAGGAACAAATTGTGAAAGGCAAGCAAAGATCTTAGAACGTAGCCCAGATAACAAACAGCCCCCAAACAGAAAAGAACACTTAACAATAAAACATCATTTCTGAATATTTTCTATAATATAGCAAACATGTATTATTATAAGAATGCATTTCCGCAATTTCTACAAAAATTGAATTGCATTACCTGTAATGAAATTTCCTAGAAAAAGAACTTAAATCATGATCAAAGAAAATATCGCAATTAGCAATCAGTTTTTTTTTTCATTTTTAGAATAACGTCAATATATCCCTTTTATCTTGGTAAATTCGTGAGCTCTGTTTATTTATTTTTATCGTTAATTACAATTTGTAAAATATCAACTTTCTCATTCTAGAAAATTGTTTATAAATATTATTGCAAAGTGATGCTCACAGATCTTAAGGAATTAACAAACTACCACGGTAAGCCGAATAATCATATTTGTCAGGGTTGCTGCTGGTGTTGCTGGAATGTGTTGGGGTGTCGCTCCTTTGAAAGTCGATCAATCCTTGCTCTGATATTTTAACAGCTTATTATCGTATCAGCTCTCAAGTTAGGAACAATGAAAATTTAATTTCAACCAAAGACAAACTGCTTAAGGTTAACTTGTGTGAATTTCCTGTATCTGTCATCTCCCTCCTAAAATATGTTCCAAAATTGTTGAAACTTGCGGAGGATGTTCACGGCTGTAAAGGAGCTTGTCTGTAAACAGAGCTTCACTTAGGCCAAAAAGCCTAAACACATACATATTTTATTGAGTATTTCTTAGTTAAATACTTATAAATACAATAAAATATAACATTTATATATTCTTTTAAAATATTTCTTGAAAAAAGTTGACATGTTCTAAATGATAAGTATAAACCGAATAATAATATATTGTTCTGCAACACTTCAATATTTGCTATATAAAAAAAGATATGTTTTATCAAATCATGTATCTCAATCTTACCAACAACATCTATCTCTATAACTGTATCATGCTTGTTTTCAAAAATGATACTAAATACCATCAATGGTTTCCATGCCTTCCGTTTTTTTGGACCAATATCATCAAAACTATCGTTTATGGTATTCCTTGCCTTCCGTTATGGACCAATTCATTTTATGAAAGTATATTTTATTTCCTATTGCATGATATTTCGAAGTTTGAATTTCAGTCCCCATGGAGCTAGTATAAGAAATATCACTAAATTGTGATTTAAATTATATACAATTTCCATGTTAGACTATAATTTACATAATATTGCGCTATAAACTTGCCTTCATATTACATTAACTTTATTGTGAATATCACTCTTTGTAGAAAAAGTTAAACAGAGCTATTATTATTAAATGAAAAACTATCCAACACGAGTTGTTTAATAAAAAATTAAATAGGATACATGCAAGGATCTATGAACATATATAAATTGATTAAATATTGTGCAGTATCTTGATAACATAAACTGCATAAAATATTCAAAGACACACTTTTTAAAGAGATTCAAACTTGTATTTTATAAAACCAAAACAAAAATGTAATTTTATCCATTTAACATAGTAACCAACCTCAATATAATGTGTACATGTAAACTATCGCCTAATGCATCAATTTAATAATTTCTTTTATTTATTATATAATATTTTAGAAATCTTCTAACCTTTATGACGAGTATGCATCTTGTGTCTCTAACAATATGACTAAGTTTCCAGTCCTGTAGTTAGATATGGTTAATGACATGACGTTAGTGATGCCCTTTCGTTGAATATTTCAAATTTTATAAGAATGTTTAAAGTCACATCAAATTGTTGTTTTCTGTTTTATTATATAAACAACGGTATTAAAAAAAACTGTTGACGATGTGACGACTGTTGAATGCAGTGACTGAAAGGAATTTGTTATGATTTGTACTTAACTGTGTTGTTTATTAAATTACCGTTCACGTCATCATCGAGGAGTACATCGAAATCATGCGTCATATTTGTTACATAATTGGTCAATTTGTAGAAATAAAATGCGTATAATTAGAATATTGATATATTTTATACGTATATATAAATGTATGCATGTATATATATGAGACTTCGATAGCACTGAAAGAGACATTTTAACGACTAAATAATAATATCCTATAAAATGAGATGTTTCAAATCATATATTTATTCTGGCAACAGCAAAATTTGACAAATATGTTTATGCGGGAATGTATACTAATTACACAAATAATGAATGAATGAATGAGTGAATGAATGAATGAATAATTGAATGAATGAATGAATGAATGAATGAATGAATGAATGAATGAATGAATGAATGAATGAATGAATGAATGAATGAATGAATTTAAACTTTTCAGTAATATCTATTCCTGCTATAGTTTTCAGTAGAAGTACAAATGCAATCCTTAAAATGTTTTATTTAATACATCTTTGAAAAACCATTTATATAATAATAAGCCGAATATATAAATATACTGAAACGTTTGCTAATGGAAAGGAAATACTTACGGAGGGGAATGTAAGAGAGGGGATAATTATGATATCAGCAACATTGAAAAAATGAACTTGCTTTAATTAATAAAAAGTTAAATCTTACCTCTAAATAAGTTATAATCAAAGAATGTGATTTAAAATATAGATTAACTATCTCTTTCTTCTTTTGCTTAGTTTACAATTTGTATAATTATAGCGAATTAATATTTTGTGTGGACGTCAAAATACTACTTTGTTTACATATTACTACGTTTATGACACATTCCTGCACGTTCAGTGCTACTTTCTGCATTTGTTAATCATATAACATGCTCTAAATACATTATTGAAACATTATTAAACACATGATTGACATTTCTAAAGGATAAATATATGGAGTTCTAAAGCATAAAAATGTGCCTTTAACCAATGATGCACTCACAAATTTTATTTGCAGATGATCTATCCAACGACCTGTTACTGTTTTTATTGACCAGTTATATTCCTTATGCTTCATCGAAACTTTCTACAAATACTATATCATATTAGGAGCAATCCTGAAAATAGCTGTAACATGGTATTTAACAATTATCTTTCGCATCTAAATCTGTTTTAGATGTAAATGATCGAATTCATATTTAATAACTAACGTCTTTCATTAAGAATATACATGTACTGCTTAAGTTTACCTAATTGTTTTTAAAGTATAAATAAAACATATGTATATAAATGCTCTTTTTAATAAATAATATGACCTGAGTAATTTCCTAGTTACTCAAGTGACATTTAAATGAATAGAGTGCTACTATCGATGTTACGTAATCAGAGGCTTGTATTAAAATCCATGGTTGATGATGAGAAGCTGTATTACTTAAATCTAAAATACATTTTTATGTTCTGTTCTGTTCATTTAATACCGTTATTTGCATTACTTCCCTAGTTCATTTAAAAATTTAGGGTTCCGTTCTAGCAATAAGTATACAATGAGTATGTTTAATTTGTCATTTATATTTATTCCTACTTGTAGGATATTTAAGAAAGGCAATACTGAAATCATTTATATCAAATAAAACCATGAAACACTAGATTCGCCAAGCTGAAATTGTTAAAATGTAGCTTCTAAATATTTTTAAAGTTTTCCTGTTATATGCATGTTTAAAACTTGTTCAAATAACGTGTCTTTTACTCAATTATGAAAAGGAAAAGTTTTGAAAATATTTTCAGCGAAATTATAGAAGTATCTCTAAATTCAAAAGCAAAATCATATTAAATGCGAAAATCTTCTTCATAAAACTCTTTAAATTTATGCTAAAAAACAATTTCCTCAATAGAGTGTTATATGACTATTGTTCCAGGACAACGTAAGCATTGTGTAATTGTGATATGTTACATACTCAAAACAGACATTCGGGCATCATTCGGTACAATAAATGTCAAATAAACACAAATAAAGCTGTTTCCACGGTAATGGTACATAAAATAGTAAAATTTACGTCCACTGCAAATACATAGACGTCTCCAATTTGAATACAAAATATAGACACAATCAATATTTTTCAAAATGAGTTATCTTTTTCCAAATGAAGCATTTAGACAAAACGTTTTATTTTATGTTTTAGAAAGTCTTTGGAAAATGTTTGCTTTAGGAATATGCGGTATAAATTTGTTTGTATTTCTCTTCTATGTTTTAAAAACAGAAACCCTATACACGTACTACAAATTATAAATAACACTTCTATATCAGTCATGTTAAAGTGTTTAAAATTATATGCAAAGGGTTTTTGTAAGGGGCAGTAGGGGTGGTTCTCCGACCCTACTCTTCAAATTTGACGGGGATCAATAAACGGGCAAAACTTGTTTTTTGCTGAAATTACAAAAACAAATATGTATATATTGACATATTTCATATTTGTTAATTGATTGTACAAACTTTAAGGATGGTTATCACTTTACAAGCTTTATAATTTGCATTAAGTGGACAATATAGTACAGGTAAAGCTTAGAATATAAACGTACCATAAAGACTTGTTAATATTATATTTGTACCGACACATTGGTTCGGCTAACAACAATGTCCTATTAGATATCACGCTGTTATCATAATTGTGAATTAATATTTATTTTCATACACTAATGAGCGGATCAATGTCCAAACTGTTTAAATTGTGTATGAATAATGTGACTTTTCATTATACAAATACTAACCAAAGATGCTATGTCTTTAAGGCAATATGTACTATAACATTTGTTAAATTCAAGTTAATATCTACATGTATAGTTCTGTTCTGAGACATGATAAATCAGTGTTATTGAGTCAGCCGTAGACTGTTTGAATTCACCCTACTTCCCGTCAATTAACATGTTTTTGTCATCCTGTTCCCGGTAGTTGTCAGAGAGTTAATTTGTGTGCTATTTTATCACATAATGAAGAAATAGTTATTAGAAACTTCTGCATGAGCTGTCAATCGTCGCATTGCATAACATTCGGCGTAGAGTGTGTCATTTAAACTAAATACAAGTGACAAGAAAATACAAATGTAACTAAACTTTTAAACTCCTGATTGTTGCTACAATTTTATAGTGTCTTTAAATATGAGAAGACAAAAAACGCTGTCGATTTGATATGTGAATGACAATGCAAGACAGTGTATCACTGACCCTAACCTCTTTTACACATTTTATATTGTAAAACGACACTGTATATTTGTCACGTCTAAAAAAACTCAAGATTTATAAAAGAAGCACGGTTGATTACATGGTACTGTCAAGCTTGTAATAAGCTTAATATATATTTCATAAAGGTTTGAAAACAAGACTTCAAATAAGTGTTGAAATACATTTGAACCTTGGAGACGATTGATTTCAGTGCTACATATGAAAAAGCGTTTAAACAGGTGCTAGTAGGCGTCAGAGATGTGTCTCTCTTATAATCTGCCATGAACACTTCTTACAAACTACATTGTCTATTTAATATCTTTTTCATTACCCTACTCTTGACACGTGTTTTTGTAATAATTTACAAGATCAATAACACGTTTTAAAAAAGACTTTTCTATTTTTCTCTTTTACCATACAAAATGCAACAAAGGAATAATTCAGAAGTATAATTACATCACAATAGTTCTCTTGTACCGGAAATGAGAACTGATTACATCAATTGATGTCACGCAAAGGACAAGACAAAGTTATCAATCAAGTCTTCATTAGTTTAAGACACGATATGCTTCGTTTTATATTTGATGGAATGAAAGATAGTGGTAAGGTATTTTGTAGATCTAAAGAACCGTTCTTTTATTCTGTAATAGAACAATGAATAGAAAAACACATTTGCAGTTCCTTTTGTCCACGTGTGATTAAGGTATTATAAATATAATGCGATATGTGTATCGATTTTGGTGAGAAACACTATTTAATTTGAATTTTCCTTTCTTTGCAAGAATCAACAAAAGCGTTCGGGTCAGTATTTTTTATCAAACATAGTTAATTCAGCTCAACTTAACAGCGGAGAATGCGGATAGTGTCTCTTTTAAAGAGTGACATTTCGTAATAATTTTCTTAAGTTAACCATTACTATTATGTCATATAACAGTTTTATTTATTCAACAAATTTTAATTTTTTTTTCTTAATAATAGAAAACTCGTTCCTGAACTAAATTTATTATGTTACTTAATGTTACGTTGACAAAATCAATACATGTATATTACATTTAAGAACCTCAAATATTTATCTGAGCTCGTCGTCGATATAGAACCTGTTTTTTTGTAAACCCGTACTTCCGAAATATGGAACTATATTACATGTATATTATATATTATATTAGTTTTATCAGGATAGTATAAAGAAATGTGATTCATGAAAGACTTTGTTATTCAATGTTTCAAAACGACGCTATTTTGCGACATTTCATACATTGTCAACATATTAGGTCATATATATTTTCAATAACAATGTCAATAAATTTGCTCATAGTTGTTCTTACTCAGCGATGTTAAAAGTTCAGATGTATTCCGATACGACATCGTCCACTAAAAGAGTGTTTGAATGTAAACAAGTCAGTAACCTCATACACTTTACCGTCTGTCTCCATCTAAATCAACCTAATTTGGTAAACAATTTCCTTCACATGCAGGAACACTTTGTTAATAACACCTACGTATGCTAGAAAACCAATAGTATGTACTATTTTAGACAATTTTGTCAATCATCGTATATATGCCAAATGAAGAATAACAGATTACTCAAGATTTAATAATTGTGTCCATATGCTTCGTAAATATTTTCAATAAAGACACACATTTAAAAACCATCAAATAAAAAAATATTTTAGTGAGTTGTATTTATGTAATTGGTTTTTTAAGTTGATTTCAAGTATTTCAATGGAAGACTGCTTCAATTTTTATGCACTTTTTTACATTATTTTCTTTGCTGCATTGCCTCTGATTGAGGCCCTTGAGAACAATGTAAAGTTATAAATGAAATATATTTGGACAACTTTTAACAAACTTTGTATATAATGATCAAAACTCGTACATCTCATTTTAATTTTAATAAACTGCAAGTTTGGTGCTACTTTCTTCAGTTGTTTAATATCTAACATGCTTTAAATCAATTATCACATCATTATTTTACACTTGTTTGACCTTTTAAAAAATACCGGTATTCTTTACGCATATTGTATCTTTAAAATTGAAAACAAGACTTACTCTCAATCAATATTATTGTCAACAAGGATGATAATATTGCAATCCTATGATAGTAATTGATATGATGTGTTGATATGGTATGGTTACGTAACAGATTTGTACAAAAAGTACAGCAATGATCAAATATTAGATAATCGTGTTTCATATTTCAAATGCCTTCTAAAGTTTTTTATATGGTTTTCTCTTATTTTGATTATTTCCTTACTCATATATCAATGGATTTTTTAAATAGCACATTCGTTTTTTAAAGTTCTGATAACATGTAATTTTATTAGGATTCGCAATCATTTTAGATATATCTTATACGCAATGAAATTGGTGTGTTTATATGAGTTGGTATATAAATGTTTACTTAACAAAGTATTTGGGAACATTGCAAAAATAATTGTAATAATTTTACAGGTCTAATATACCAGAAAATGCTACTATTTGTATTTCTCAAAAGCTTTTCAAAAAAAGAAAAAAAAAGCTCAAAGGTAAATACGTTGGACAATGTCTTATGTTCGGAAATGAGTAAATGTACAATGTTAGTGACTATTCTTTATAAGACAGTCAAAATACCTCATTGTTAACATTATGCTACGTTTATTACAATAATTTTAAATCATGCGGGGTGTTTTATCAAAGAATAGCAAGTAGTGTTTTAAATCCCTTTTTAATATTAATAAAGACATGCTTGCTACATCTGAAGAAGAAGAATTTATTTATTTCTGGAAAATGATATGCGTTCAATGTTTGATAATATTCTATTTCCGACAAAAAGCGCCATAAAATGCTCTTTTTATGCTTCCTCCATGTTTTCTATTTAAGTTTGTACATTTCCTTAAGAATAGTTTGAACAAAGAAACTTTTTTATTGATAAAAAGCATTTGACTTGACTGAGTTTAAACTGTCTAAATGCTTTTTTGTGGAACTCAAGGCATAGTACATGTAAACATATCATTCTTACGATTGCAGATAATTAACAATATTATATTCACTTTGATTAACAATCAATGTAGTTTGTCCGAACTCGATTTAATTATTGAAATTATCAATATTTTCCATTAATTCAAAATATAATACATTTCAAAATATTGGGTTTAAGACCTGCTTCATAAATTTAGAATAAAAACAAATTTTGGGTTAACATATCCTCAGAGTTATTTTTTCAATTGAAATGTCCAGGTTAACATTCTACAAAATGATAATGAAAAATGACTGTCTCGAACCCAAGGAATTTGTGATAAATTCTACATTGAACAATAGGTTATGCAGAAAAGTAACAGACGCTATTACAGTCTGATATGATATAGACCTATTTGGAAATCAAAATGACAAAATATGCAGAAATTGACAAAAAACTAATTTGTCTTCAGTTCCCGTATCGAACAAGTAAAATTACACAATTATTTTGTATTTATAACATTTCCGACGATGTGTTGAATTATTTTAACATCTTTTGTCATGCATTCGTTGTAATCCTAAAACATAAGAATTATCGACACATACCAAAGGGTAAATGAAATTGATTAATAAAATGGAAACTGGCGAATAGCGAAAATATCTACCGTTGGACAAAAACAAACAATTTAAGGCTTCTTGCACTAACAATATGGTACTCAATAATGCTTAAGATACAGATGGCCTAGCTAGAATAGGGAACACATAACAATTATATACAGACGGAAAGAACATTCTAAAAACCTAGTAAAGCTAACCCACTTGTCGTGTTGATCACCTTTTGATTCTTGTTGAAGTTAAACTTTGCATGTATTACTTCGCTACAAAATTGCTACGTTATGAGATAACCAAACTGATTTTTAGCATAATTTTGTGTCTTCCTTTTAAAAAGTTATCGTTCTAATGAAATAATTCGATTCCGAGACTTAGCTGTCCATACATTAGCAATATCAAATGCATAATGGTACCAATACATGATTGTACCAGTATTAGATAACCATAGAATTAAAAACTGATCAAGTCATAGGGAGCTTGTGGAATTTTGCACTTTTAATATTCTCTATTTCTTTGCTTTTTACCTTAATAGTTATTTATTTTACATTTGAGTATTTTGCTCTAGCTAGAGGGAATTTATAAGAATCATCATCGTCAAAAATATATATATGAAATATTTTACATTCGTCAACTGATGTTCTTAATATAGCATTAGAAAAAATAAAAACGTTCGAAGCAGTCGTTTAACAGGATTGTATATTATAAGACCATTATCAAGTAACTTTGGCAAATGACGTATATACGATATCAAATAAAGGTGTCCATAAAGAAGGCATGCTAATGGTTTTCCAGCACATGTGGGTGTTAAAACAATGGTGTAGCTACTGGTAAACCATATTTCCAGGCAAATTAGATTGATTTAGATAGAGAAAACCATTAAACCAAGAGGTTGTTGACTTGTTACCTTTCAAAACTTGTTTATGTGGAAGGTTTCTTATCTACATAATTATACACAATACATTATTATACACACTACGGCATCGCTGTCTACTAACAGTTATGAGCAAAATTATATACGATTTTGTTAACAATATATGGTTTGTTTATATCTTTGGAATGAATCGTAGCAAATCTACGCAACATTCAACAGTAAGATATATCCGGTAATACTTGTGATTATATCTTATTCTTTTAATTCTCTGTGATTCGTGTAATCATTTTCACCTATTAAGTTTATTAAATGCATAAAATGGTTACTGTCGTTAAAACAATGGATATGCATTTGGCCTTTAGGAATACTGAAAAAAGTCATTTGAAGGCATGTTATTCATTCAAAATTCGTTTTATTTCGGTGATTTATATGCATTATAACATTTGTATGTGGGTCTGACGTTTTCCTCCAATAGAGATAGATGTTCTATATAATATACAAAATGGTATTGTTAGATTACATATTGTTAGGTCATAAAGCACTGTTTTATAATTTTGAACACGTAAGTGTTTTATCACTTGTTTATGCTACTGAGTAATGGATCATACGTTTGCAAATCAAAAGCGTACTTTTCCATAAATAATGTAACATGAGGCGAATCACCTATAGTTAGTTGAACGTTCGATGAGACTTTTATCCAATTATCAAGTTACGCAAACAGTACATTCTTTACATAACCTGTACCAAATTTTAATAATGGATTTTGATAACGACAAAAAATTAAATACCATTTTCACTAATAAACATTGCCGGTTAAAGTTACATACCAGAAACTACAGAAAATGAACAAGACAACATGCAATTTTTATAATGTTGCAGTAAATCTATTGTAAATAAAGTTAATGAATCGAGTTATACCATGTTGAGTAAACAAAAGGGTAATAAGATGAATAGATGATACCATGTTTGATAGTTATTGAGAATATTCATATTTGCCCGTGCATAATATATACAAAGGGTGGAAGGAAAAGTTTTAATCGGTGATATTGTTTCGGTATATTTTGGACTTTGTATGTTAATACAAATTATTAGAAATAACGGTTTAATCAACCATCTCCTATATGTATCATAAAGTAATTATACCGTCATTAACAAATGTTAATTATGCGAAAAGCTTTTATATAATTGGAAAACATCTATATTAGTACTTTTGCATTATATACGAACACTTTTATCATATAAATATTATAATAAATGTCTGGCTGTATATAAATGTAGTCTATTTGCATAATTTTAGTCTCATACACAATTGGAAAAATTTGTTTATGTCTGGCTGTATATGAATTATTCCCAATTAACTGTTTTGCATTTCTTTGCTTCTATTTTGTATATTTGACTCGGTGAAGTTAAGTCTCTGTCTATTACCGCCATCATTAACACACTCTTTTTATTTAACATGACACGTTTTACGAATACGTGCTGAAATGAATAATGAATAATGTGTTTAAAAGTAGCGGAATTTTTCTGCATAATTGATATGCCGGACCTTTCTACTTCTTTTTAATGAAACCTTCAAAATAATTAAATAGTTCTGTGTTGATTACATATATATTTCTTATAATCAGTTCTGGTCTCATTAGACTAAGGTATAGACAAGTTAAGCTATTTTTTACTGCTCATTTTTTCCTGCTCATTGAGTATTTGTTAATGTTTTAGTATACAAAGATAATTTGTGGTTCAATATATTTTGTTTTTAATGTGAGTATAATCGTCTCAATATAAAATTTAAAACGAAATTATTATACTTAATATGTCGTAATAAACACTTATTCAACCAAACTTTAAGTTAATTGCTTAAATCTTTCATGTGTAAATTTCTTAAGACAATAATAAATAATTCCGTATAATTTATATAGGAAAATTAAGTGATTATCAATGAAAATATATGGATATGTTCTAACAATTATATCATTACATCAATAATTATCATAATTACGCAAGCAGACACTTTACCAGTAACATTATCTTTTAATGAAACTATCAATTTGATATTTTAGAAATATATATCTATGTCATTTCGATGCATCTATTTTTTTCGATCAATTCGTTACAGATACTCTGTTTAAGCGTCTACTTGTTTTACGAAATAACATATTACGGTCAACATGTCCTCAATGTTATTTTATCAACATAATATCATGGTAATTTGACTAGAATTCATTCTCAAAAAATGATTGTGTAAATCGCACTTGAGCCTTTGGGATTTACGATTGAATAATGGGTTTTGTAGAAATAAAATCTTAAGTTAACTGTAATATTATTAGCGCATTGGGGAATAAAACGGCGTATGTAAGTAGAAATTTAACAATTATGTCTAACGTTATCGTATTTAAGGAGATAAATTTACATAGCAATTATGAATTTATGAAACCCCGGTGAGGTCAATCATTTTTACAATTGAACATTCAATTTTACAATTGAAGCAAAGGGTGTTTTGATGCTGTTGTTACTCTTTGATATGGGACTATTATATAAAAATGCTTAATGCGATCAGGCTTATTATTTTATTAAATTTAAAGGTAATATCTAAACACGAAACCAGAAAATGTATCTTGAGCTGGCTTATCAAATAAAACATACATTTTGATAAATTTAATGAAAGCAATATAACATTATTTCTATATAATTTATTCACTGACACATTTCACAAAATTATATTGCTGTACATTTATTTATACATACCCATTATTTTAGCTACAGAAATATTCAAACAATAATGATTAAAACATGTTGATTGATGTATTGTTCCTCATTTTCTGAAAACAATATAACATAATGGTATCATGTTTACTTTAAAAAGACGAAACAACTTAAACAACTGAACAATCTATTTTAACTAGAATAGATACAGAAAAATGTGTGCGTTGTAGCCGGAGATGAATCACCCAATTAGACAAAATAAATAGCATAACTATTGTTTTTGTCAAATTAGGCAATCATATAATTGACATACTTCGGGAAATAAATGCCAATCAATCAACTGAGACCGAGTAAAGAAGAAATACTTAAGCTGTCTCCTATGTGCAAAAGGAAAACTATACCATATGATGTAATGGCTGGACAAATAATACCTGTATAAGTACATAGACAAAATGTCATTGAAAAACAGTTACTTGAAATTATGATTATTAACATAGTTGACAAGCAAAATGTTGTATAAATAAATTTAGTTTCTGTCGGTGGGTTTGAATTTCAACATATTCCCTTATGTAACAGGTGGCGAGGTTAAGTTATGCTAAAACACTAAAAACTGTAAACTTTTTTATTTATTTCTGGTTTGGTTCATGATGGCTTTTGAATTTGCATGCGATTTTTTAAGTACGAGCGTATTATTTATTATAAATACAGGTACTACATCTTCAAATATACAATAGAGAATGTTGAATTGTTGATATGACGAATATAAATTATTTAAGTATTTTTGTTTATTCGGTTCTCAGTAATTGTATTTCAGCAACACTACGAAAATAAAATTTAGAATTAGTTCAGTGTTTATAACGTCTGTATGTCCTCTTTTTTAAAATTTAAAATTTTACAACTTCAGTTTAATCAATAGAACAGTTTTGATGTTGATATGTGCATGCTTACACATAGCTTACATATGTTTACTTAGTAGGACCTGAATGACAACAGTATTGAGAAAAAGGATATTATTACAAACAAACCCCATTTTTAGTTTACACTATCTCAATCTGCATATATTATCGTGCTGGTTTCATGGTTTGAAATATCGGAATAACATATAGTCTACGAGATTGTATTATATTTGTAATTCGGTAAAATTTAAAGAGTTTGTTCAAACAATGCCTTCAAATAGATGTGTTCAATCTATTGGATGGAGAGTGTCGTATTGATGCTTTGTAATACAATATGAGTTTATGCCCATTATAATAAGATAACGACCCATTAGATAACAAAAAGTACGTGTAAATTTTATAGAGATATTCATGTATAAAAATATATAAAAATCTAAAATACCAGTTTTATTATACTAGTATGCCTTTAACAATGCATGTAAGGGTTATAAGAGTTATTACATAATAAAGGAAATAGGATTTCGATAATTTTTAATTGCAACATCTTTTCTTCGAAAATGTAGTTTTCCATGCAAAGCATCATTACAATATCACCAATCAGATTTAATTCAGAACAGAATCTGATTGTTATTGGCAACTCTTTACAGGATATTTAGAAAATGTATTCATTTATATATTTTTCTACACCATTCTTCGTCTCCATAACCTTTTTTTACAAAACGTGACATTTGCTAATTTATAGCTGATCAATGCACATTAATGTTATTCGTTTTCATTTTGCGTGACAGTGCACTATTTAATATGTATTAATTTCCGTTAAAAAAAGAAAAGGTGGTGCACTTGAGTGTCTGAAAAATGTCGCTATTGCATTTTCAGATGGCGAGACAATTACAGATTGTTAATTTTCATTATCTTCTTGTAAATCTTAATAAATATTGTCTATTCAATGCTGTAGTAGTAACACTTGCACTTTCTGTATTTTTTGACCGCAGCTTTATTCATTCTTTTATGATACTTAAATTTGTCACTTATTTTTGTTATTTATATTGTTACGTTGATATTTATCGATCGATTTTAACAATTTGACATTTATTCGGTATGGGACTGACAAAACAATTGGTCAAACGAGAAAAAAGTGTTTAAAAATAAGTGTAGGTAAATTTCCGGCAAGCTCAGCAAATATTAACGTGACGGAGAACAATGTTTATTAAATTTTTATAAAATCCGTTATTTGTAAAAAGCAGAAAATTGTGTTGTCTGGCACTGAATGAATAGACATAGAGTCGGTTCTTACCAAGCTACACACTTTCAAACATTGTTTTATCGTTTTTAAATTGAATTCTCTGTATAAAACATCAAGTCAAATCCTAAAGGTAAATCAAATTATGATGAGGAGTAACAACGCCAGAAAATCTAATGTATTAAATTGAAAGATATAAAATATCACGAATTAGTGTTACAGTGATGCAATTTAAAAGAAAATGACGGGAGCAGTTAAATTTAAATCTGAATACCGGTATATAAAACTGATATTTAAATGGTTAAATGGCATACTATTAAAAAAGACAAGAGCCACCGCCGGGCGGGGGCAACGCTCGACTTTTTACTTTTTCTAAACGGAAACATGGAAAGATTTGAACATATCTTAACGTTTCCTTTTTATAAATTTAGTTGGTCTGTCTTGTAACATTAGTTTTGTTTGATATTTTGTATATATATATGAATAGAAACATTACGCAATTTCTAAAAATAGCAACATGACGCAATTTCTAAAAATAGCAACAATGACGCAATTTCTAAAAATAGCAACAATGACGTAATTTCTATAAATAGCAACAATGACGCAATTTCTATAAATAGCAACAATGACGCAATTTCTATAAATAGCAACAATGACGCAATTTCTAAAAATAGAAACAATGGCGCAATTTCTAAAAATAGCAACAATGACGAAATTTCTAAAAATAGCAACAATGACGCAATTTCTAAAAATGGAAACAATGACGCAATTTCTAAAAATAGCAACAATGACGCAATTTCTATAAATAGAAACAATGACGCAATTCTTGTTGTTGTTGTAAATATATATATACACACACACACACACACACACACCAATAAATATATAATTATGGTCATTTAATGCACAAATCTGAGAAAATTCAGTAATTTAACCTTCAAGGTCAAGGTCATTAAAGAGCCAAAGCAAATTTGGGTTTGATAAACAACGAGGTCTGGTCCTTAAGAATGTTCTGTTATAATATGAAGTTGATCCCTTCAATAATAGCAAAGTTACAGTCAGTTACCGCCAAAACAATGAAAATTTCAATAATTTGACCTTCAAACACAATGTCATTAATGAGTGAAGGTCAAGGTCTTTCGGTATATTTTTAACAGTTATCTTTGAAGATTATTATGTTCAAGTTTCAAGACAATTCATTCAAAAATAACAAAGTTACAGCCAATTATAGCCAAAAAAAATGAAAATTTCAATAATTTGACCTTCAAAGTCAAGGTCATTTATGAGTGAAAGTCAAGGTCTGTCTAGTTATTTTTAAGGGATATCCCTGAAGATAATTATGTTCAAGTTTGAAGACAATCCATTCAAAAATAACAAAGTTACAGCCAATAATAGCCAAAAAAATGAAAATTTCAATAATTTGACCTTCAAAGTCAAGGTCATTTATGAGTGAAGGTCAAGGTCTGGCGGGTTATTTTTAAGGGATATCCTTGAAGATTATTATGTTCAAGTTTGAAGACAATCCATTCAAAAATAACAAAGTTACAGCCAATAACAGCATGAACAAGCAAAAATTGGACTTTTAACCTTGAAGGTCAAGGTCATTTATGGATGAAGGTCAAAGTTAGTGTGGTCTACTGAACGGTCTTGTCCCAAGGGTTGTTGTGGCCAAGTATGAAGACAATACACCAAGAAATTAAAAAGTTATGATCCAGGTACAAGTTTGTGGACGGGAACGGCAACGGCAACGGCAATGGCAACGGCAACGGCAACGCCGATCTGACTATAACAATACCTCTACTTTTTTTTTCAAAAAAAAAAAAAGTCGAGCTAAAAACGATTCATATCTTGGAAGATTCAAAACGAGATGTTAACAAGAATATTGGTATAACTAGCATACTTCTATATACTCCCTTGTAAAAAAAGTGTTGGCACAGGTGCACTGGAAATGTGAAACACAATAAATAGACGGATGACAAAATCAGAATAACTTGAAATAATATAAACACATAAAAGAAAAGGAAATATCCGTAACATTAATCTGATCAAAGTGATTGTTTTAGCTATATTTCGCCTACACGTTCCCTCTCCTTATTAACGAAAACTATCCAAATAAAACCAAAAAATAAAGCAGGCATAATTGTATTAAAAATATTATTCGATGGTATCAAGTTACTCTTTTTGTTCTCTTTTGTACAGGAGTTGGACGATCTTCTTTCATATTTCAGTTCCTCAAACCAATCAGACATGTGTTGTTCTGTAGGTACAAGGAATGATAATAAAAACAAATTTATCTTGCATTTGACCTGTCAATGCGATCTTAACCTTAGCCACAGGGACCCAGATTTGCGCGAGACACACTTTGTTACAATGATGAACATTTCTGCTTAGTCATTTTAGAGACATTCAATACATGTAGAGAGTTGCACACAACCAATGTTGACCATTGTTACCATCTACTTTAAAGTAACTCTACTGAGGTCTGAAAACCTAAAATCATGAAAAATGTATTTCTTGCATAGATTAGATGGGGCACTTCAAAAAGACATATATGATAAAGATAGTAAATAAATATACTTAGGAACAATTTTAAATATATATCTTGAGCTGAATATGTATCTTGAGCTGGTTTATCAAATAAAACATATATTTTGATAAATTTAATGAAAGCAATATAACATTATTTCTATATAATTTATTCACTGACACGTTTCACAATTTATATTGCTGTACATTTATTATATATATATATATCTATTATTTAAGTTACAGAAATATTCAAACAATAATGATTATAACATGTTGATTGATGTATTATTCTTACTTTTTCTGAAAACAATATAACATAATGGTATCATGTTTACTTTAAAAAGACGAAACAACTAAAACAACTGAACAATCTATTTTAACTAGAATAGATACAGAAAAATGTGTGCGTTGTAGCCGGAAGATGAATCACCCAATTAGACAAAATAAATAGCATAACTATTGTTTTTGTCAAATTAGGCAATCATATAATTGACATACTTCGGGAAATAAATGCCAATCAATCAACTGAGACCGAGTAAAGAAGAAATACTTAAGCTGTCTCCTATGTGCAAAGGAAAAACTATACCATATGATGTAATGGCTGGACAAATAATACCTGTATAAGTACATAGACAAAATGTCATTGAAAACAGTTACTTGAAATTATGATTATTAACATAGTTGACAAGCAAAATGTTGTATAAATAAATTTAGTTTCTGTCGGTGGGTTTGAATTTCAACATATTCCCTTATGTAACAGGTGGCGAGGTTAAGTTATGCTAAAACACTAAAAACTGTAACTTTTTATTTATTTCTGGTTTGGTTCATGATGGCTTTTGAATTTGCATGCGATTTTTAAGTACGAGCGTATTATTTATTATAAATACAGGTACTACATCTTCAATATACAATAGAGAATGTTGAATTGTTGATATGACGAATATAAATTATTTAAGTATTTTTGTTTATTCGGTTCTCAGTAATTGTATTTCAGCAACACTACGAAAATAAAATTTAGAATTAGTTCAGTGTTTATAACGTCTGTATGTCCTCTTTTTAAAATTTAAAATTTTACAACTTCAGTTTAATCAATAGAACAGTTTGATGTTGATATGTGCATGCTTACACATAGCTTACATATGTTTACTTAGTAGGACCTGAATGACAACAGTATTGAGAAAAAGGATATTATTACAAACAAACCCCATTTTAGTTTACACTATCTCAATCTGCATATATTATCGTGCTGGTTTCATGGTTGAATATCGGAATAACATATAGTCTACGAGATTGTATTATATTTGTAATTCGGTAAAATTTAAAGAGTTTGTTCAAACAATGCCTTCAAATAGATGTGTTCAATCTATTGGATGGAGAGTGTCGTATTGATGCTTTGTAATACAATATGAGTTTATGCCCATTATAATAAGATAACGACCCATTAGATTACAAAAAGTACGTGTAAATTTTATAGAGATATTCATGTATAAAAATATATAAAAATCTAAAATACCAGTTTTATTATACTAGTATGCCTTTAACAATGCATGTAAGGGTTATAAGAGTTATTACATAATAAAGGAAATAGGATTTCGATAATTTTTAATTGCAACATCTTTTCTTCGAAAATGTAGTTTTCCATGCAAAGCATCATTACAATATCACCAATCAGATTTAATTCAGAACAGAATCTGATTGTTATTGGCAACTCTTTACAGGATATTAAGAAAATGTATTCATTTATATATTTTTCTACACCATTCTTCGTCTCCATAGTCATTTTTTTACTTGTGCTAATTTATAGCTGATCAATGCACATTAATGTTATTCATTTTCATTTTGCGTGACAGTCTACTATTTAATATGTATTAATTTCCGTTAAAAAAGCAAAGGTGGTGCAGTTGAGCGTCTGACATATGTAGTTATTGCATTTTCAGATGGCGAGACAATTACAGATTGTTAATTTTCATTATTTTCGTGTAAATCTTGATAAATATTGTCTATTTAATGCTGTAGTAGTAAAATTTGCACTTTCTGTATTTGGCAAGTCAGCTTTATTCATTCTTTTATGATACTTAAATGTGTCACTGATTTTTGTTATTTATATTGTTACGTTGATATTTATTGATCGATTTTAACAATTTGACATTTATTCGGTATGGGACTGACAAAACAATTGATCAAACGAGAAAAAGTGTTTAAAGATAAGTGTAGGTAAACTTCCGGCAAGCTCAGCAAATATTTACGTGACGGGGAACTTTTATAAAATCCGTTATTTGTAAAAAGCAGAAAATTGTGTTGTCTGGCACTGAATGAATAGACATAGAGTCTGTTCTTACCAAGCTACACAATTTCAAACATTGTTTTATTGTTTTTAAATTGAATTCTCTGTATAAAACATAAAGTCAAATCCTAAAGGTAATTCAAATTATGATGAGGAGAAACAACGCCAGAAAATCTAATGTATTAAATTGAAAGATATAAAATATCACGAATTAGTGTTACAGTTATGCGATTTAAAAGAAAATGACGGGAGCAGTTAAATTTAAATCTGAATACCGGTATATAAAACTGATATTTAAATGGTTAAATGGCATACTATTAAAAAAGACAAGAGCCACCGCCGGGCGGGGGCAACGCTCGACTTTTTACTTTTTCTAAACGGAAACATGGAAAGGTTTGAACATATCTTAACGTTTCCTTTTTATAAATTTAGTTGGTCTGTCTTGTAACATTAGTTTTGTTTGATATTTTGTATATATATATGAATAGAAACATTGCGCAATTTCTAAAAATAGCAACATGACGCAATTTCTAAAAATAGCAACAATGACGCAATTTCTAAAAATAGCAACAATGACGCAATTTCTAAAAATAGCAACAATGACGCAATTTCTATAAATAGCAACAATGACGCAATTTCTATAAATAGCAACAATGACGCAATTTCTAAAAATAGAAACAATGGCGCAATTTCTAAAAATAGCAACAATGACGAAATTTCTAAAAATAGCAACAATGACGCAATTTCTAAAAATGGAAACAATGACGCAATTTCTAAAAATAGCAACAATGACGCAATTTCTATAAATAGAAACAATGACGCAATTCTTGTTGTTGTTGTAAATATATATATACACACACACACACACCAATAAATATATAATTATGGTCATTTAATGCACAAATCTGAGAAAATTCAGTAATTTAACCTTCAAGGTCAAGGTCATTAAAGAGCCCAAGCAAATTTGGGTTTGATAAACAACGAGGTCTGGTCCTTAAGAATGTTCTGTTATAATATGAAGTTGATCCCTTCAATAATAGCAAAGTTACAGTCAGTTACCGCCAAAACAATGAAAATTTCAATAATTTGACCTTCAAACACAATGTCATTAATGAGTGAAGGTCAAGGTCTTTCGGTATATTTTTAACAGTTATCTTTGAAGATTATTATGTTCAAGTTTCAAGACAATTCATTCAAAAATAACAAAGTTACAGCCAATTATAGCCAAAAAAATGAAAATTTCAATAATTTGACCTTCAAAGTCAAGGTCATTTATGAGTGAAAGTCAAGGTCTGTCTAGTTATTTTTAAGGGATATCCCTGAAGATAATTATGTTCAAGTTTGAAGACAATCCATTCAAAAATAACAAAGTTACAGCCAATAATAGCCAAAAAAATGAAAATTTCAATAATTTGACCTTCAAAGTCAAGGTCATTTATGAGTGAAGGTCAAGGTCTGGCGGGTTATTTTTAAGGGATATCCTTGAAGATTATTATGTTCAAGTTTGAAGACAATCCATTCAAAAATAACAAAGTTACAGCCAATAACAGCATGAACAAGCAAAAATTGGACTTTTAACCTTGAAGGTCAAGGTCATTTATGGATGAAGGTCAATGTTAGTGTGGTCTACTGAAAGGTCTTGTCCCAAGGGTTGTTGTGGCCAAGTATGAAGACAATACACCAAGAAATTAAAAAGTTATGATCCAGGTACAAGTTTGTGGACGGGAACGGCAACGGCAATGGCAACGGCAACGGCAACGCCGACCTGACTATAACAATACCTCTACTTTTTTTTTTCATATTGTTAACAAGAATATTGGTATAAATATCATACTTCTATATTCTCCCTTGTTAAAACTAGTGTTGGCACAGGTGCACTGGGAATGTGAAACACAATATATAGACGGATGACAAAATCAGAATAACTTGAAATAATATAAACACATAAAAGAAAAGGAAATATCCGTAACATTAATCAGATCAAAGTGATTGTTTTAGCTATAGTTCGCCTACACGTTCCCTCCCCTTATTGACGAAAACTATCAAAATAAAACCAAAATTTAAAGCTGGCATAATTACATGTATATTGAAAATATTATTCGATGGTATCAAGTTACTCTTTTTGTTCTCTTTTGTACAGGAGTTGGACGATCTTCTTTCATATTTCAGTTCCTCAAACCAATCAGACATGTGTTGTTCTGTAGGTACAAGGAATGATAATAAAAACAAATTTATCTTGCATTTGACCTGTCAATGCGATCTTAACCTTAGCCGTAGAGAGTTGCACACAACCAATGTTGACCATTGTTACCATCTACTTTAAAGAAACTCTACTGAGGTCTGAAAACCTAAAATCATGAAAAATGTATTTCTTGCATAGATTAGATGGGGCACTTCAAAAAGACATATATGATAAAGATAGTAAATAAATATAATTAGGAACAATTTTAAATCGTATTTTGTGCTACTTATCCCTTATCAACGCTTTTCAATTTTTGGTTATTTTAACAATTTGAATAATTATTCCGGACAAACGGAGTGATATTTTGCAAAAAGTTTATTTACAATGGATGTGATGATCTTTTATAGGTTTCTTTTAGTTTATGTTGTGGGAGAGCAATAATTGTGTATTTTATAAATCCTGGTTCTAAATCATCACACTGGAATATAATCCTTTTCACAGTATCTTTTATCAATGTTTTATGCTAAGCACAACGATCCAGTTGTCTTATTTCACTTTTATTTTTAATCCTCTTTTACCTTTAACAACTTTACACTTTACAATAATCAACTTTTAACACACTTTTAAGAATACTTTTTTATAATACTTTTCAGAATACTTTTACCTTTTAGAACGAATCAATGATTGAATTAACATTGACAAAATACTTACAATATATACCATCAAAGATTATACTAGATGGAATTACTAGTATATTCTAAACTACTATAGAATTCAACAGAACAAATACATCAATCATTTCTAGCAATTTCTAGATAATTATAAACGTTATACATCATTGATCATAAATACAAGTCCTTTAACAATTTACCACTATGAAATGAAAAACCAAATACATTTATAATCCTAATCCCTATTCAAATAATAACAAAAAGAGATAATCGCGATCATTCGCGACATTCCCGCCTAAACAAAAAATATGTATAAGTATTTTTACAACAATTATACAAAATACATAATGTAATGTAAATTGTCATTAACATATTTTATGACAAATAAGATTTACATAAATATACAAAATTTCGCATGTAAGCGACCCTCCCCCTAAACAAAGTAGTAACAGTAAAAAGACCATTTCTAATAATAGACTGTTTAAATGTTTAGTCGTTCATAAGTGAGCTTTAATAGTCCACCTTGCTTTTGCTGCTGTTTATCTTTAAAGGTATTTCTCTTTTCTTAACTTGTTCTTTGTCCTTGGCCGAATTCATCCTTCATCTTTCCAAGGCAATTTTACTTGATATCTTCCATTTTCCTTTCTTTAGTGTTTCTTTAAAACGTTCCAACACATCTGCATCAACCCTCTTAGCATCATTTTTGTTTGTTATTCCAATAAATTCAAGGTTCCAGAAATCATCTAGATCAGGTTTCCTCTGTAATGAGTTGTCTATGCTTCTTAATACTCCAAATGTTTTGTAATTTTCCTCTGTCATTATAAGCATGTTTAAATCTGAAGATTTGGTTAAATCGCCTGTTTCTGAGCGCCCTGTAAGAATCCAGCCTAATTTAGATGCTAGAAGGTAAAGTCCTTGCTGAACCTTGATCTTTTCGTGTAACACAAATTCTAGATAGAAGTCATTTCCAATAAGTAATTCTACTGTGTCTGATTCAACATGTGTCGGAACTGTATCAGCGAGCTTTATGTATTGTGTTAAATTTCTAAAGTGTTCCTTGTCAGATATTGTTACAGGTTGTCGTTGAATTGTGGCTGTAATTCTTGGAACTATATTTGCTGTAATAGTCATATATGTCCCATCACTAAGTTTAACATCAACCTTTGTAGTTTTAGTTTTAATTACTTTGGTTTTATCACTTGCAAAAGTTACCACTCTTATTTCCTGATCATTTTCATGTACAAGTCCCAGTTTGTTTGCCATCTGTTGTGTAATGTAAGTCCTTTGTGATCCGCAATCAAGAAGCAACCTCGTTTTAACACTATCTCTGCTGTTTGGTTGTTTCAACTCTGTTTGTGCTGTTTGCATTTGCACTGTTTCTTTAACTGTCAATAAAACATTTTCAGTCTGTCCTGCATCTGTATCTTCTTGCTTTGTTGATGGATAACTTTCTTCCTCTGCCAAATTAATACTTTCATGCACAGCCTTTCTTAAGAAACGTTTTGGGCATAGGCTTCGATGGTGAATATCCTTTTGTCCACAATATACGCATGTCTTTGTTGTTTTGCAATCTGATGAATAATGTCCTTCTTTTAAACATTTAAAGCAACAACCTTTCAATTGTCTTTGTCTTTCATCAATTGTTTTGAATTTTTGACATTCATCACTCCAATGTGTGTTATTGCAAAATGCACACTTCATTGACATTTCCTTGGATAATTTTGGTCTGGCTGATAATCCATATGAAGCTGTCTTTTGGTCGCGATATTGACTATTTTTATCTGTTATATATTCTGATCTTTTCAGTGGATTTTGATGAATGTTTTTTGTTTTCTCCAATGCTTCAATGTATCGCTCTAGCACATCTCGTAGGCAATGCACGGTCCATTCATATTTTGGTTCCTTCAAAAGTTCCATTTGTAAAAGAACTTCTTGGGGCAATTTTTTTCTGATCATGGAAACAAAGACTTTTTGGTTTAACTCCTCTTCTAGAACTTCCAAACTGCGCATATGTATTTCTATTTTGTCAATAAAAGTCCTTAAACTGTAGGTGTTGTTTTGTGCGGGAGGTAAATCCATTAAAGCGTTGTAGTGCAAATCAATAATTTCTTGTTTATTTCCGTACCTGGCATGTAAAATCTTTAGTGCCACTTTATAATTGTCATTCGATAAGGTAAGTCCTTCTATTGAACTCCGTGCTTCACCTGTAAGCTTGTTTCTTAAATAATTGAATTTTTCAATATTTGGAATATTGCTATTGTTATCGACTGCACTCTCGAACGAATCCCAAAATTCTGTCCATTTAAGCTTATTACCATTAAATGGCATAATGTCTATTTTTGGTAGTTTAAAACTGGTTGATTGTCCATACTTCATTTCGGCTTGTCTTTCAAAAAATTGTTCCTGTAATTTCATTTGGAGTTCAAACATTTTCTGCATATCTTCTTGCGTGGATGTCATCTTTATTTGATCTTCTTGTGATTGACTTTTGACCTTTGTCGAATCCAATGCTTCCTGCTCGAGCTGTTGCAGAGAACAACATATGTCAAATGATTCATCACATATTTCGCAAGTTTCATCTGCAATGCTTTCAATAAATTCTGGTTCCTTTTCCCCGACAATTGAAGCTAACTTTGCAGACTGGTCTTGAAGCTTTGTGGAATACTCTTGTAGTTTCTTCAAACACTTATTAACTCTCATTCCTAACTGTTTTGAGTCTGTATAACACATATCTTCTTTAAGTATATCTTTCCCACATAATATTTCTTTCTTTAATATATTGAGATAATGTGTGCGAACTGACTTTAAATACTGTGCACTCTCCATCTTGTCGACTATGTATATTTTCTTTTATTTATTCTTTCTTTCTCTTTCTTTCTTTTTTCTTTCGTTCTTTTTTTCGTCCTTTTTCTTTTTTTTCTTTTTTTTGCAGCTAGGATCGGGTTCCGGCGCCAATCAATGTGATGATCTTTTATAGGTGTCCTTTAGTTTCTGTTGTGGGAGAGCAATAATTGTGTTTTTTATAAATCCTGGTTCTAAATCATCTCACTGGAATATATTCTTTTTCACACTATCTTTTATCAATGCTTTTAACATAGCACAACAATCCAGTTGTCTTATTTCACTTTTATTTTTAATCCTCTTTTACCTTTAACAACTTTACACTTTACAATTATAAACTTTTAACACACTTTTAAGAATACTTTTTTTATAATACGTTTCAGAATACTTTTACCTTTTAGAATGAATCGATGATTGAATGAACATTGACAAAATACTTACAATATATACCATCAAAGATTATACTAGATGAAATTACTAGTATATTCTAAACTACTATAGAATTCAACAGAACAAATACATCAATCATTTCTAGCAGTTTCTAGATAATTATAAACGCTATACATCATTGATCATAAATACAAATCCTTTAACAATTTACCACTATGAAATGAAAACCAATACATTTATAATCCTAATCCCTATTCAAATAATAACAAAAAGAGATAATCGCGATCATTCGCGACAATGGAGTCCCTTCTATCCCGACAAATCTGGTAAATGCTCGCAACACTACGTAAAAGTTGTATCAAAATATACTGAAATCCTACTTGTATGTCGAATATATACTTCGGACCGCCTGATCACCCTCTAGCTAGACAATCGTTCCCGTTTAACATACATGTATTATTTAATGTTCATCATAAGATGCGTTATTTAAGGTTCCAATGATCTATTTTGTTCATATATTTAATATTAATAACATTAAGAATAAATCTTGTAACTGTGCCATTAAACATGGCATCGATCTCTTTAAGCAACATTTATTTCCGCATATAAAACCTTAACATTTGAATGATTAAACAATAACGTTTGTTTAATTGAATATTATCAGAGAGTGCGCAATTATAGTTTTCATACATTGTAATTACATGGTGAATAGCTAAATAATTCATGTGAATGTCAGGAAATCATACCATTATTGTTTATTATCTAATTGAATATAATACAAAGCAAAATCATTTGTCCTTGTTAAAATGTCCGTTCTTGACGAGACACAAGTTTTAATATAATGACTGTAAAAACACGTAATTTAAGAATTCCCTATTGCACTTACTTTGCAGAAAATGCATGCCCTATCAAATTGTATGTGTGCTGTGTTAGAGAAGAGGCGGGATTTTTGTTGCAAATTAAGAAAATATAGAACTAGTGTCTCAGTACTATTGTATTCTTATCATACCATGACATCTGTCAGGTCAGTGGTGAATTATGCGACATATAATTTCATTTTGCATGAAAGATTCATATTTATATTCTTTTAATTTCCGGTTATTTAAATTGAATCAACTATGTATTTATATCTATGAATAAAGCCATTAATGTTTGTGTTAGATGACACGATGAAAATATATAAATGTAATTACTAGAACAAAAAATGTTAACTTTTGTCTGCATTTTTCAAATCTTTCTCTGGCTGTTTCAAATAAAATGTTTGGGGGATGTCCGTGACTGAGTTTCTAAGGAGGTCGACCACTTGTCCCTAACCGTTGTACGCTCGAATCCCGACAGGGACTATTTATTCATTTGATGAATTAAGCTTTTAACTTTTCTGTTATCAGTGCACTCTTTAAAAGACAACTGAAACAAAAACGTTTGCGACATTGAATTATATTAAATGACTGACAAGGGTGACGAAAAGTAAGTGACAAAATCAAATATTATGTTGGACTTTTTCTCAGAGAAGATCGAGGCTAATAAAACCAGAAGTTAATTTAATGCTTCCTAGATAATAAAGTGGCAAAAAACATTGAGGTTTATTGTATAAACGCAGTAAATATTCCTCCTTTGCTATTACAATCTGTTACAATAGGAAGCAATGTACAATGGAATTGTAATTAAATTGAGGAGCGTAAAGATCAGGGCTGATCCATTTATTCTTAAAAAACAAAAATACTGAAGCGTTGACATATCCACGAAAGAAAATAAGAGTAGTTTCCAAGAAACCTTATAAATGGTCTTTCAACGATTGAATGTAATAAATAGCATTATTTACGGATATGCCTTTGACCGATGTAGAAGAGTGCTGATAAACCAAAGATCATACACTAGGTTGCGCATTGTTCATGTTTATAGTTACTTCATAACATGTACGGAAACAAGCAGGAAGCACTGACTTTAAGTGTGTTTGGTGCCTTAAAAAACGTAACGCAAAATACTCTTTACTCAATTAAATTTACGACATGTTTATTAAATTGTTTAAATACCATTTTGGTGACAAAATATGAAGTAAAGGATTATCAAAATATGAAAAACAATAGTTAATAATTTTGTATGTGTTGTAAGCGTTTATGTATTATCCTTGCGTGCTCGTAAGACGCGAATAAATTTGTTCGAACAACTGGAGTCCTTGCATCTCTCAGCTCCAGCAGGTGAGGTGGTTTTGACCCCTGGTGTTGCTTTTAAGTTAGTAACACCCGCGATTATTCAATATAATCTTTCCCGAATCGGCGCCATATGACATATACTGTGTTGGTGCGACGTACAACAAAACAAACAAATGTGTATATATGTGCTCTGATAAAAGTGTGCTTTATTGCCAGTGTCTTCTAATTCACACAGCACTTCAGTCACAATGATAAAATATTATTTCTTTCAAAATATAACATAAAATGATGATGTCAAGAAAATCACAGCGTTTGTTTCAGGATGATTATACAAAAAGTAATAATAGTGCACTTTAGAGATAATTAATCTAAATATTACCAAGCCTGTGATTTTCCAGAAAATGTTTTGTTTGCATTGTCTTAGATTGATCTTCCATTTTCAGAATGTGCCATTAAATAACGGATAAAATTGACATTGGCACAAACCATCAACAAATATATATATATATAATGTGACAAATGGTAAAATAGTAAATGTAAACGATGATATATTATATATTGAATCAGTAAACACATATATAAAGTCGGAAGTTAGCAATGAAGCATATAATTATAGTAGTTTAAATACTATATCTTTAGTGATATCATGTAGTGATGAATATAATAAAAACACTGTCACCTAAACTACGGTTACTCGGCCGCGTCATTCTAACATGACATTCTTATGGCAATATTAACAAGTATTTTCACGAAACTCGTACTCGTACTAGGAATGTTTTTATAAAAACCCAATGCATTTTTAAGACAAACACGCTAATTTCAGCTGCCTGTCACGCCGGCGTCCTGCTTTGTGCGTTTATAGTACATTTCTGAGTTTGTTGTGCGTTTTTCGGCGTTCATAAGAGTTCCTATGGCGTTCTATTGGCGATAAAATGCTACCTGAAGGGGCTTTACTGCATTCACAGAGTGGCTACTTCAAATCAATGGCATCTATGGCGTTCATGCGGCGTCTTCACAGCGACTGTAAGGACTTCCTCGAAACGTACAAGTTGTATCAATAACTTTCTAGTTTGACTGCAAACGAATTAATGTCGCCAATCGCATGCATATTTATGTGCAATTTGACGACTGTGCAAAAACTATAGAACGTTCAAAAAGCTGCTTTAAGTTAATAAATACTCAAGTGATACTAAATTGAAATAGAATTAGGGGCACTATTCTTTTTTGCTCATTTATGTTAACTGACATTTAGTCAACATTAAACGGCTGAAGTCCAACTATTTGATAATGCAAGAATGTTTTACGTCTTACTCGGTTTATGATGGTTAACTTGTATATCTAAATAAAAGTCCAACAATTAGATTTAATCTTCCGGGTTAATTTGCGATATGTATATAGTTGATTTGTAAATATTAACACACTTATTATCTACTGTTTTAAAGAAAGCATAGCTTGATTGCAATGTTTATTACTTTTGTTTTGGCTTACTTGGAATTGGCGTATGCAGGTACTGAAATTATGATTTCTGTTTAAGTGATAATTCATTTAGAAAATAAGCCTGTGGGTTGTTATGTATCCCTTTTTAAAAATAACTTAAATGTTTTATCTTAACACAGACATTTCTAAATATGATGAATTTAAAAAAGGGGTTATACACACTGTTTTCAAAATTTCAAACATTTAGAAAACCAAACGTTTATTTGTTATCAGACCTTTGTAATCTTTTCTATGAAACAGAAACATCCCAGATGACTGATGAAGTATTAAATGTTGGTTCCTTTTCATAGTCGCATATTATACACGTATGTCACAAATATATACAACATATTATAATGCATAAAAAAACGTGCATAGCCATCCGTGTAAGTATAACAAGAGATTATTCAGTTTCATATATATAATAAACAACTCAAAATTCCATAATTTACTGAATTATCTCTCTTTGTACTCACATTTCAACGGCACATTACAAAATAAATGAAAGGCATAATAACTAACAGTTTATAAACAGTTTAAATCAATAGTATACCGATCGTAGTTCATTTAATGATATACATGTATATAAAGATTTATTTCCTGCAGGCAACATTTCGATAATTAAACATTGCCCCATTTATTCATAAAATGCAAAAACAAATTAAAACAGATATAAAACAGTTCAAAAACTTAGTATTTACAGTTTCATTAATAAATGGTTTTAAATTCCTTTAGCATTGTCAATAGTATATAAACATTTACTTATTACTTGACAAAGTTTTTATATGCGTACGTTTCAGTTCGCGTGGTTAAGTTAAGTTTATCAGAAGGCAATGTACCAGAGAAAGGCAACGACATATCAATGTTATGTGAGGTTGAGATTTCAGCAGATGATGGAATTCTAACAATAAACATATTGAAAGGAGACACAAAAATTGCTGACTGTTTTTTAATGCAGGAAATATACTATGTAGTAGGGTTCAAGGTGTTTCAAACAGATACACATTCACAAACAATCAACAATCTGTGAATATCTCAAGAACATTTAGAAATAGCAGATGGTGGAAACTGGTACTGTGGTTTTCAAAGGACAAGCAATAAACTGTTCACTTTGATGATCTATTGTAAGTACTGATTATTATAACTTACAGCAAGAACGAAACTTTTGGAAAAAGGTTTCGTTCATATGTGAAATATAAGCAATAACAGCATCATTTAAAGCTAGTAATCACAATTTATGGTTTCGGAGCAAAAAAATAACTAAAATAAGACCTTCAAATATTTCGCTATCGTTATTCTAAACATTTGGAGTTCATTATACTCGCCAACTTTCATAACGCATCATAACAGTCTTTTTACAGATATTTTGCAAATATATATTGCTTCATCAGCGTCAAGTCAATTTATAATTTAAGGATGTAATTTCTACAATTCTAAATCTATTTCTTAAATTACAAAATGGTAAATGAATATGTTAAACAATTTTGGGTGATGAACGTTTGATTGTTTTAATTGTTTGACAAGCATTCTTCTAAGATTATTAAAAGAAACGTCAGAGTTAAATGAACAGAAGATTCATAAAGACTTATTCAAAGTCACTTAACTAGAATATAGTATTATGCTTGTAAAAGTGGGCTATTGTTAACGTCGCACATTTATTAGAATGAGTCAGATAGAATCCATAAAACAGTAATAATCAATCAAAAAGTAATGTAGAGGTCAAAATCGAACAAACTTTTACAGTAAGGGTTAATTAAATCATGAAATATTACAACATGTTTTTTGGCTGTTATTGGCGACGCCGGTGAGCGGTGTCGTCTCTTATGGAATGATTTTTACTTTGGCCTATGGAAGGAGCTGTTATTATTAACAGTTAATGTCATGTTGTGTTAATTAGTTTTATCTTTATTCGTAAAAATCAAGTAAACAAATATGTTGTTATATTTGTATTTAACAACTTTATGTAAAAAGTATGTGCATTGTGATATTTTTTCACGAAATTACAGGCTCAGTTTAACTGCTTGTCCCTTAGCTTTATTGGCTATACCAAGACCCGGATTTCGAATATCGTTGTGGTCTACCTGCAAATGAGTATTAGAATAAGTGATGGAACTGTTTAAAACGATTATCCTATTGATTTTATCCATATTACGTTTATCTATTGCACAGAATGATTGTTTTTACAAAGTTTACCAGTATCCGAATGTTGATAGCTATCCGATTTTCTGCAATTAATGCTGTCACATGGCCATCTAACTTTTTATGAATACTTTACCATTACTTTGCATGGCTTAATAAAACTGAGCCTGCAACATTTCATAATTTTGTTGTTTATGCTATTTTTGGGGGGTTCAGGTTTCCTCTATTTTAAAGTATAGTTTTATTTATTTGCATAATCAGGCCTCCGGCCCATACACATACATATATACAACCTTATAATTTACATCTAATTATGAAGCATGAAGTCGAGGATTAACAATGACAAATTTCAGTTTATAATACCAATCTAACATAATATATATTGATATAAAAACACATAAATTCCTCTCAATAGGCTTACAATATCATCTGTTATTTAATAATGCTTGATACTTAAACAGAATCGAACTTTGCTTATAATGTATAATATCTAATGAACATTTGTACGCCTCCATAGAATATAAGAAATACATAACCTGCAATGAGAGAGCATGATAAACCAAATGGAAAATCAAAACACTGACAGAAAGTCTTCTCTTTTTTTAAAAGAGTAATTAATAAACATGGCTAAATTTCTTATAACATTTGTACTGTCACATGACATCAGCCTGTAATATGTATCCAAAGTAGGATTATTAATAAACATTGATGGTATGAATTTTCCCCTGATTTCAGAATAAAGAGGACATATAAGAACAAAATGAAACTCATCCTCGATAACGGTTTCACAATAAGGACAGAAACGGAAGTCTCTTGGAATATTCTTATGTCTACCCTGTTCAATCATTAAATTATGACATGAACTACGAAATTTAGCCATACTAGATCTAAACTTTTCAACATCAAGTATTGCAATATATTTTTCTAGATTATAATTTTGTTTAAAATGTATATAACTATATAATTTACTACTAGATCGGCACCGAGCAGTCCAATTTTGAATATACTGATCTTTCAACCTTTGTACATATTGCTTTTCAAAAAGTTTTTTGTTTATTACTTTTTGTTGTTCCCATGCATATCCAAACCCATTTGAATAAAGATTGTTTTTTACATCTGTTGCCCAATTTGTGTGCCCTACACTATCATAATGAACAAGCATTTCATAGCAAAGTTTTACATACCTATTTCTTGGTAAATCAAGCAAACGTAACCAATACTTAATACATCGTTTTTGCTGAATAAATATGCATTGGGAATCTGCCTAAATCACCTAATATTGCATCATTACATGCATTTGTTTGTACTTTTAAGACTCTTTTTACAGGCATAATTTTGTACAATTTCTATACACTGTGGTTGTTTCATTCCCCATAATTCTGCCCCATATAGCAGCACAGATGAAACCTTAGAGTCAAATATTTTGAAAAATGTATTTGTAGATAGACATGAAAAACTTTGAAATGAACTAAATATATACATAAGGACTTTTTTGGCCTTAACTGACATAGCGTCAGCCATCTTAAACAAGGATAGCCTATTTGTAAAATAAATTCCAACATGATTAAAGCCATTCACTATCTCTAAATTATTGTTTGCATATGACCATCTCTCTCTTCTTGCCACACATCTGTCCTTTTTGAATACAAGAACTTTTGTTTTTGATATATTAACAACTAACTTACTTTCAGTGCTAAATTCATGTAATTTATTCAATTGTCTTTGAAGACCTACAATAAGAAAGGAGAGCAATGTCATCTGCAAACATAAGAAGAAATATTTCCATAGTATTTGGAAACAATTGCAAACCTTTAACATTGTTATTACATAAAAGTGTATATAATTCGTCAATTAACATATCAAAGAGAATCGGACTTAAGTATCAGCCCTGCCTTCTTTTAGGACAGGAAAATACACCAGTACAACCATCATAAGTTCTAACACATGCTTTTACAGAGGTGTAAATAGCCTTTATTGACTTATATAAATGACCTTTAACTCCATGATCCCTTAAAATATCAAATAACTTCCAACGATCCACAGAATCAAAGGCCTTTTGAAAATCAACAAAAGCAACATATACAGTTCTGCCCTTCATATTTAGATACTTATTTACAACTGAATATAAAACGAAAGCATTATCTATTGTTGAATAGCCAGCGCGAAAGCCTGCCTGAGATTCAGTTATTTTATTGAAAGCTTCTACATAAAAAGTAATACGCTTAGTAATAATTGAAATATATATTTTACTAAATACATCTAGCAAGGCTATACCTCTATAATTATTTGGGTCATTTAAACTTCCTTTCTTATGTATTGGAATAATTATAGATTTGGCCCAAAAATCTGGAAATTCACCTTTTGAGAACAATCTGTTAAACAACTTACATATAAATGATAGAAAAACAGTTAAACCATAAACAAAGTGTTGTGGAACAAGGGTGCCACCTGTTGCTTTATGTAAATTTAAAGCTTTTACGCTTTCAATGATTTCATCATATGTAATACAGGAGTTAAAAATAATATTTTCAATTTCATCAAAATTTTCATTTATGACAGTATCACTTCCTGGACTAATTTCACTGGAACTGGAAGAAGAGAACAATTGGTTAAAATGCTCATACCAGTCATGTAATGATACATTTGGAACTGATTTCGGCCTTTTAGACAAATTTTGCAACTCCCGCCAGAAGATTTTTGGATTATTAATTGAATTTTCCATTTTTGTCAAAATATTTTTATTGTAACACAATCTTTTGTTTTTACATAATAGTTCGTAGTTCTGTTTACTAAGTAGATAATTATTTAGGCTGTTAGCACATCGTTTTAATCTGAAATCATTCAATTTCTTTCTACAATATTTCTTGGCCTCTTTACAGTCTTGATCAAACCACATTTTATCTTTATTAGCAAATTTCCTTTTAATCTTATAAAATGATTGACTACTTAGACAAATTGCATTTTGTAATTCAAATAAAATATCATTTACATTAGACTCTTTATCATCTATCAATTTATCAGCTGTATCAAGGCACCCGTTTAATACATTTTCAGTT
This sequence comes from Ruditapes philippinarum, assembly GCF_026571515.1. NCBI lineage: Eukaryota > Metazoa > Mollusca > Bivalvia > Venerida > Veneridae > Ruditapes > Ruditapes philippinarum. The sequence goes on from NW_026861521.1 coordinate 122,112, forward strand.
ATACACTGCAAATATTCATTACAGTTGTTTTCATTTAGTGAATAATAATAATGAATATAATCATTTCCTTCTTTATCATTTGATATATAATTATCTGTCAGTAGCCAAAGGCTTAACGGTAAATGACTACTTTCTACATTTGTCAAAATTTCAAATTTCTGTACCTTTTCTAAAATATTTTTAGAGACAATAAAATAATCAATTGTGCTACACCCATTTTGATTGACAAATGTGAAATCATCACCCCCAAATATAAAATTTACCAGTTGTAAGGTCATCAAAAGCAAAGAGGCCCTGAGGAGTGAATATTGATAGATTTTTATTTTACTGGCTTATAGACATGATTTTTATAGTTTGTTCAGTTAGTACATACCTACATGTATTCTGCTACATGAACCTTCTAATCACTATGTGAAACTGATTATCATTTTCTATGTGTTTGTAAATAATTTTTTAATAAAAGAACCTTTCGTAAAAATGAAAGGTAGAAAATTAAAGCTATGCTTATAGGTGCTCATGTCCATATATTAAAACAGAGAAAGGTTATCAATTCTAAACACTTGATATATATGCAGTTAGTTATATAGTAAAGTCTAATGGAAGGTTAAAAGAGGGACAGTATTTGTTACTGTAAAGAGATATGCATTTAATGTTTAGACACTCACACAACTCAATCTTTATTATATGATATAGACTATTTGATTTTTTTTTTTACTTTTATACTATATAAATATAAAATGTAACACTTTATATATTAATAAGGTACAATACTTTCCTGCATATCAGACAGGATTATTGACATATATAGTTTTCTTTCTACAAGATTATGAATTCCATCCAAGTACCAATGTTAATAGGATGTTATATTTATTTTTAATGGAAACTGGCAATTACTAATGTAATGCCCATAAACGTTTATCTAAGTATATGGATATAATGTGTATTTCTGTATTTAAAGACTTACAGTTGTGATGGATGAGACTTGCATATAAATTTGTAAATGATAATACAGGTATAATTATTGATTAGTTCACAGGTTATAGGTGTTTATACCCAATGTTAGCTGGCTAATAATAGTATCTATAATAGAGTTTATACATTATACATGTAGTTTTCTTTCTACTAGATTTTGAATTCCATCCATTAGTACCAATGTTAATGTTAATGTTAGGATTTCATATTTATTTAATAAAAACTTGGAATTATTAATGTTATGTGCTTTCATGTATATCTTAGTATGTTGATATGATGAGACTTACAATATTTCTGTATTAAAAAAGTTACAGTTATGACATTATTATTAAAGGGATGAGACTTTCATTTCAAGTTATAAATGATAAAACATGTATTGATTGAAAATGTCCTTAAACTTGGATCAAGCAATATAATTAATAAAGTCTCAAAAAATCAAACATTCTCAATAGTTATTCTAATTTTTTTTTCTAACATGTGCATAGTTTGAAAAGGAAAGCTCCTGTCTTATCTATTTGTAATGGAGGAACACTGGTCTCAACCTCCAGGTCTCCAAAGTCAACCCGACAACTGACTTTTTATAGAGTAGATTGTAATTTGCCCTTGAATAAATTTGTGCACTAAATTATAAAATGGGTGATTTGTGCCACATGAAATCCAACAAAGTATAAAAAGTAACCGGACGCCAGATGAAAACATGAAAATACAATCTATCACAAAGTGGTTCATTTGTTGCATTTTCATGTTTTCGCCCGGTGCCCGTTATGCAAAATACAGATCAGCCTTCATAAAATTTCTTAACATAGAAAAAAGGTTAGTTTTTTATATGTACAAAAATATATATTGTACATGTATTAGTACAGTTATGTTCACTTTCAAATTGACCTATTATAAATAATGGCACAGCCAATAACTGTATAATAGATAAATAAAGCCCTTTTTAGTAAAAATAATTATACAATATATAAATTGTTATTTTGATTAAGACTATGAGTATGTAAGTTTTTTTTTATTTGTTTAATTAAGAATAAATCTACCTGTTAATTTAAAAATCTAAAACTATCTGTCATGATTTAGAACTGTTCACTATTTAGGGGAGAAAATATGTAAGCAGCCATATAGCTCTATCTCTACAGCCGCGGTAATTCTTATGTGGGTCACAGGGTTGAGTTCTGGTCAAGCTGAAAGTTTTCTCATCCTGTGACTGCATATAACCCTGAGTTTAATTCACTATGGCTATGCTCTGTAAACATCAGAAATTCAAGGACACAAATCAGTATAGTGGGGGAAGTATGTTGTGGTTTAGAATTGTTTCATTATTAAAGAGAAAATGTGTAGCCAGCCGGATAGCTCAGTTGGTCTTCTGACAGTCATGGGTTCGAGTCATGGTCAGGCAGTTTTAGTCAGGGTTTAGAAGTGGTTTTTCTACTGACACATGTTTGATTCATTTAGCAGATTGTATTAATGTTTAAATGGGCAAAGGCAGTATTGCATGATACATGTACTTTTAAATCTACAAAAGGCATTCACACTACACTGCACATGAAGAAGTTCCTCTTCTTCATGAAACTTCAAGCATCTGCCATAGGTAATGACATTATTACATGGTTCAGGTCTTATCTCTGATAGACAACAGCTGGTGGATGTGGCTGGTACTCATTCTTCTACTAGACCGAGTACCTATGGTGTCCCCCTGAGGTTCATTTTAGGTCCTCTTTTATGTCTAATACATGTCAATGACATGTCTGCAACCTTAAGTAATAAGCTTTTATTATATATTGATGACTCAGGTATCCTTGTATCTGGTAAAATAACTCTGAAGAATTTCTCACGTATGGTATGAGTATTAAGATTGGTTGATTGACTATAAATTGTCTTTGCATCGTCTATTCGTTTTGTTTCAACTTATACATGACCTAGCCTCCATGTCACATGTAATGGTACTGCTATAACGTACACATCTTTTGTTAAGTATTTAGGTGCAAAACTTGATCAAATTTTTTTGCGTCGCCTTTGATGCTTTGCATCAATGCTTTTCTTGTATACATTTTAAAATGCGCTAGTTTTGCAGCTCAACATAATAAACACAACGTTTTAAGATGAACTGAAGCGATATCATATTTCTTAGCCTATTATTATTCAATAATGTATGTATGTATGCTTTGTCTTATCATCGGACTGTCATTAAAATGTTAATTGTTTTCGATAAACATAAAATATGTTGTTTTTGTTGTTAAAGCGTCTCCGGATAGTGTTGTATTGAGTGGATCACACGGACCGGGAGATCTCTCTATTAAAGGAATAGATTTTACCTGCCAAACCTCCAACTGTATTCATCCTGCGCCATTAAACTATGAGTGGTTTTACAAAAGTGTGCATATATCCTTGAAAAAACGTTCTATTATTTGACAAGCAAGTAGAATAAAATATTCGCAATTGTTTATTTAAAAATTAAATCAGCGATATGATTGTTATGCGATTTTTATCGCGGCGTAAAATCTTAAATTTGATAGAATTTAAACAGTACAGTTTGTAAAATATTTTAGAAATAGATTAATTGAAAGTTCTGCTTACGGAATATAAGGCATGATTCGGAACATTTTCTTTTTTTCTCATTAACACATTATACTCAGCTCACTTTCAATGTGGATTTGAAACTGTATTAATATATAACAGTACAGTTGTGTCATTGATTAATATAGGAAAAAACTTGACTAAGAAATAACAATTGAGTTTTTTTGCACCTTGTATATTTATATCAGTGTAGTTTTTTCCAGGGTTAACATTTGAATCGAAATAGTGAAAAGCACTAAACATAATATTTCCTTTGCTGATTTCTGTTAAAAATGAAATTGCGATAACACATTTATGATATAAGTTATTATATAAGAAAATCGTTAAGCTACATGGGTACAACACTGGCTGGGGCGACATCTAGGAATGTTTCTGGTCTAACGACCTGGACATCTTGATACCAAAGAAAAACCACGATATCGCATCAACCAATGTTTATATTCTCGCAACTCGCTTGTTTTATATAATTTAACTAGTACTTTATAAAACGTTGAGAGTTATAGATACCCCATGGTCTGCTGTTATGCTGCGGTACAAATAGCAGGCAAGTGTCACTCCGTAAATATTTACGGCACTTTTTATATATGAAGCCCGTAGGAAGCAACTTCAAGACAAAAGTATTTCTATAAAAGTCAACATATCCTTTCCACTAAGTATCGATTAGAATGATAGTATCTCAATTTCAGGGTGATACTTGGATATTGTATCAAAATTCTTTACCTACACATACAGACGTAGCATGTAGTGGCAGTGAAAAAGTGTATTATTCCACATTTAGTTTGGCAAGAAACACCGTGTGGCCATTACATCCAGTTAATGCAGATATCACAGTAAAGTTTCAGTGTAGACTGGGTTCTCAAACCCTGACGTCATCGTTACAATCTGCTGATTCCAATAATGTGCGATATGCAGGTAATTAATGAAATATTAATTGACAAAATGAGTTTATAAACTTGAAATAATTGGTACGATTTCGATGAGATATAGGTGTTTCAATGTTACAATATGTCATTTTATAACGTCGTATATAAGAATACTCATCAATGGTAAATTTTCAAAAAAGAAAAACAATGAATATAATACAAATCTTACTTTGTTATCACATTAACAGATGTTAACAGAAACAACTTAATACGAGGTTATATCACCAAGAATGTAATAATGAATAATTAAATATTTATGCCCGGTTTAAAAATTATTAAGTTTATCTCTTGTCAGTTACATAATTCATATGTTCTGCGAAAAGAGCTCTTTATTTTCTCTGAGCGTGTTTTGAGAAAGCAAATATTTTACTTTTCTAAAACACATGTTTTTACATTATAACAAAGATAATAATTTAGTCCTTATTAAAAACTTTTGACTTTGAATTCCATAGATTGCCTCTTGTTATTACAGTGTATTAATCTTTTTTATATTTTGTTTAAATCTCGATGCCCATTTAATCTATAGAAATAAATAACTGTATTTTTTTTTACAATCGAGTACATGCATTAAAATAGAGAGAAATAAAGAATCCATAATGAAAGCTCAACAAGATACAATTGAAAATGTTGCAAACCTGGTTTGATTGAACCTGTTTATGGACGGTAATAGAAAGTGCAAATTACCGTCCACGCCCCCTAGCAACAGGATTAAGCTGAATGTTTGAATTTAGAACGATCCGCAGATGTATTCATACGGTGGTTATCATGGAACCTTCAATGTGACACTTTCGTTTCACTTTTTTATGTGCTTGACGGATTTTGTAAATTAAATCCTCTAAACGTGCAAGCATTTATTGGTTGATTTGTTTGTGACATGTAACTAACTATTTGCGTATTTTGACATATTGAGACAATGATTGCAAAAACACGTTAACTTTCAAATTAAATGTTAAGTGAAATGTGTTTAAACACACAGTGCCTAAACGGATTGTGTTAAGGATATCTTGGCAAACCATAATAAAATTACATACCATTTTCGAATATTTGTTTTCCTTTTTATCCGTTATCCACATTCTAAGCTATTTAACGGAATTAGCTTTCAAAGAAATCATTCTTTATCTTTCACAGTATTCAATATATCATGCATTTATCAATCAGTATGCATCGTCTTTCAGTACAAGTAACGTCAGTCACTCTCAATGATTGAAACAAAACTCTATCAAGTTCTGAAACAATTGTAATAATAAATGGATGAAGTAAAACATTTAGATGTGCAACTGGCACTAGCAGACCGGTGTCAATAATTGTCTGGTATATTGGATCAACTTCTTTACAGCGCAGCACAAGCACAGCATTTACATACACTGCAGTACTTGAGGACAATAACACATCTCTGTGTTGTAAAGCATTCAACATTCAGGATGAAGCAAATGCTGTATCATCCACTACTCCAAATTTCCGGATTTTAGGTATATGTATTTACGATTTTTTTCTAATTCCTAAACATTGTTGTTAACGAATTCCATCCGTTTGACTTTATAAGAGTAGTAATGAGCTTTCAGAATGATAAAAAAATTTGATACTGGTCCAAAATATGATAAACAAGATCATCAAGGAAAGTCGGCTTTCAATGAACGCAGCCCCCGCCCGACCCAGTAACAAGAGCCAGTGGCAAGGAGCCCAGGAGGACCCCAAACAAAAACAGGGAAGGGCATAAGGCAGAGTACGGGCAGGCAAACCACTACCTAAGAATAAATAATTAGAAACTGATAAGGAACTAAAAGAAAACAAATAAATGATTGAAAATTCGGGAGGAGGGATATAAATAGAATAATAAAAAAGGGGCAAAGGCGAAGATACTTACCGTAGACGAGAAAACAACAAGAGACACAAAAGTGTCATCGAAACAGTATCAAACAACAAGAGACACAAAAGTGTCACCGAAACGAAGTTTGCCTTAAAACAAGACGGATACTTTAAAGTAATAGACGTATTCTGAGAGAGTAGGGCATGCTTTATACATATTATGAAAATTCACTCATCATCTCTAAGTCATACAAATACACGTGTTTCGGACTTGGTAATGCATAAAAAGGTCCAGAAATTAAACTATTTTCATACTGAGGGAGGTCTTTTATAAAATGATGAAACATTTTTATCCTGAAACTTCTATGAACTGTTCAATGTGATCAGTAGTTTTAATTATATGTCTAAAATTGTGTTGGAACCCGTCTTTTATTTCAGAACAAACAATAGTAAAGTCGTTCTACATAGGAAAGAATGAAAGCCAAAAAAATACTATATTTGACGAACATGAAGGTGATATTCAATTCACATGTGCCGTTAGTGGAATTCCTGCCTCAGAGGTTTATATAATTGTCAGGGAGGAAATTATTGCAATGCAGTCTAATACAAATGAATTAATTTACAACCTTCAAGATATTGGTTGCACTAAAAGTGGCATTTATGTCTGCCAGGGAATCGATGCTTTTGGTACTTCAACAAATAAGACGTCTTCTGTGGGAGTCAATGTGACAAGTAGTCTTGGAGTACCTGTAAGGCTCTCATTCATAGCTATCGCCTACCCCGAACCTGGTCCCAAAAGATTTTCATGGTCTTAGGAAGACAGGCAAAATTGGGTTTCTTTATTGAGTAACGAAGATTTTCAAATTTCATCATCTGGATTGGAGACAAATTTAACAATCTTGAATGTATCTCAGGAACAGTATGGGAAATATCGTGTAACTACTGTGAACAGAATCGGTTCATATGACCAGATAATATTTTTATCAGAGACATCACAGACATGTATTGTATTTATTGTCTTTTTTATTATTTTTTTTTTGTAGGAATCAGGCATTGTTTGCCTGTAATCGATCTACTTCGCTTTTCAGTTTTGGTGATCACCAACATTTTTGAAACAGTAGAGAGACCGCATACATGGTGACATTAAGATGTGTGTAAAATCATTGGCGCCCAATTGCAGAAACGTTATTTAATGTTCAATTATGCCATAATGATACAGTTCTCAGAGGTACAGTATATAATGAATTGCCATTAATAATAAATTGTGGTCGACAGTAAAGTTATTAACTATTTATTCTAATGTGTTTAAAATCAGATCACAAACCTGACATCTGCAAAAGTGGTACAGAGACAACAACGTTCACAATGTCAATAATACTCGGGGTAGTATGTATCGTTTTGGTTGGATATGCAACAGGTCTAACCATTGTATAGATGAAATATATCTAAGAAAGGTAAGCCTTTGTTTTTGCAATGACATATACTTTTTTTTCTTTTCATAAAAATATTAATCAAATATGCATTTTTGTGTTGGTTTGATATTAAATTAATTTAGGTGCAGACAAATCAGGAAATAATTATTTATATTTTAGGTACATCATCTATCATATATGGATCTAACTCTAAAACGTAAGTCGTACTTTTATTTTCGTACTTTCTTTCAATTTCTGAAAATCTTTCTGTTTTAATTTACTCTACTTTGTACCGTAAGTCTAGTGTTGTTTATCAAAATTTATCTGTGCTTAACATTTGAGGTGTTACTTTGCTAATAAACATCAATCGATACCTTTTGATAGCAAAACAAATACAGTTAAATTAATCATAATAGATAAATATAATGAATAAATTTCAGTGGGAATGACAACACGGGGAATATAACCAATGTAGGCGAAGTGGAACACTATGAAAATAATGCAGCAAAAATTGACGAGGAACCTTCTGAACAATATACAGAGCTTACTCAGTATATAAACGATTGGGCAACGTATGAACAATTACAAAATTAAATAGGGCGGAAACACTTTGAAACGTTTTCTTTTTCAGAATTATGCTGAGGTTTTATCTAAATCTAATGCTGATAATAAGATTAACCACATATCATTATTAAATTGAAGATAAAAGACTTCAGTCTAAAAATTATTTCTTATGTTAAAACAATGGAAATTGTTAACGTATATGTGTTGAATGTCATTATGCATGGAGCTTTATTAATAAATCTATCTTACTTTATGAATTATTCTTGTATAAAGCGGGTATTATCTGGTCGTGAATGTGGTATAACCAGGTCAAAGATGAACATGTTGCGTCTGTTACATTAGGCCATTACAATATTTTGTGACATTATGCTCATTTTTTCACTGTTAAGATTAATTAGTTGTATATTTCAAAAGATTATTGTAATGGCGATTGAGCAATAATTGATAATTAAAAATGTTCAGGTAAAATATAAGAACAAGCTAAAATATAAAATAGATTACCTTACTAATTTAATGAATTGAACATACCAGTAATTTGAAAGGATATGTATAGGTATTTGTGTGGGAAACGAGAGTTATTGACTACTCTGGTGACGTTTCTTATAAAATGGAAAACACATACCATTTACATTGCATGGGCATAATATCACTTAAATTAATAGGGTGACAGTAAATTTGTAACATGGCGATTACTACTGGACAGAATTGATATCTGCAAATTACGAACAGCATTTTTAAAAATATTGAGGAAGAAATATTACAGGCAGTGATTAACTTTATTAAAATGAATGCTTAGTTATAACATTTTATTATGAACACATATTTCAATTGTTATTCTGTACTTACATTTAAAGTTAACAAATGTTTTATCCTCATAAAAGTATGATATCATCGTTAAGAATTTCTGTCATATATTATAATTATGATAACACATAGTGAAGTTGCTGCTTGTTGAAGTAATAGTTGGAGAATTTTACAGTTATTTAGCGAAAATTAGAAATACACAAAATGCAAAGTAGAAATCACGGTTCTTTGAAATCAAAATCACACCATCATCAAAGTGTACCATATATTACAAGAAATCGTTCACGAGATACAAACAAGGCCAACAAGAAAGCAAAATTTAAACAAACAAAAACAAAATATATCAACAAGAAAAACGCGAAGGTGCATAAATATGACTTAAAAAAAACAGAAAACGTCTTTAAAAATGCAAACACGATAATCTGTACCGGTCACATTGGAAAAGCTAAGACACATACATGCGCCTTTGAAAAACACTGTTTGAATATTCAGATGAAACAAAAATCATTGCATAATAAAAAAAAAATCAGAAACTCGCTGAAGACTAAATACACTCATCTGATCACATTTTTCAAAATTTCTTATAAAATGCTTGTAAGAGTATTATCTTTTTAACTCGATGCTTTATAACAGATAGAAATTAATATTGTTTTGTTAAATAATATCTATTTTCTATTATCTATTTTCATCTTACAAGATAAAGATAAGTGTTTCTTTGTTTATTTATGTGTCATTTTGTCCTATTTTCATTTTATCCTTGCAATTATTTTCTCTTTGAACATTATATAAACTTGAGGCAGGCTTTCCAAAGATAACACACTTGAATGTAACCATCATGTTCGTCACACGAGGTGCTAGTTGAATTTCATTCTGTCCTATGTAGAACGATTTACCGATGTGCGATCTCAAATAAAAGACCGATTCTTATACAATTTTACACATAAAATGAGAGTATTTATCACATTGAACCGTTCGACAAATGAGCCGTGACATGACAAGGTCAAATGCATATTCATAGAAACGCGTTCAATAATACTAATGATATGACACCTTTTCCAATCAGCGCTGTGCAGTTTTTAGTAAGAATAATTTGATATATCATTTTTCAGACATTTGAATAGAATAAGCTTTTAAATCTTTATTTACATGTCAATTGCATAAAGATAATACGACCAGTGAACAAAACATTTAAAACATCGATAGATATTTGACAGCGTCCGTAGCATGTTCAAACGAAAAAGTGCATTCAAATATTACTTTATTTGTATTAAAATATATAATTTAATACGGTCAAGTACGCTGGTTCGTTTTTGGCAAAATTTATTTTGGCCTACTCGTTCTTTTTTGACACCCCCAGACATGTTTTTATACCATTTCAGCATATTTGTGTCTGAAGTTCAAACATTTTGAGTTCTACTGTTCAAAATAACTTCTACCATACATCTGGCTATACAGCATATAATGATCAAAAAATGCGATGGACGATTTGATCAAACGGTTTTGTTTTCTGCTTACATTCTGCATCATTTTAATTTCAATTCCACATTGTTGTTATCTTTATCATTATGATATTTTAAGATAATAATCAAAAAGAGAGATACTGTATAAAAGATGTTAATAAACTTAAAAGATCGAACGTACTACCTAACTAATCCAAAATTCTGGAAACAAAGCCCACTAAGCTATCGTTTCAAACATAACTGTTGCTAAACAATTATATGTGAAGAGTATATTGCATTTTGTCAAAAATTTTCGTTGTTATTTGAGACATACACTATCCAATTATTGTAATAGTTTATAAGTGAAATTCTTGATATTTATTTTAAAACCCTAATTACTTGGACTATATCACTCATACTGTTGTTAACCGATTAAAAGCAATTTATTTATTTATTTTTGTGGCCTATTTATTAATTTATGATTCCGTAAATTACCTTATAATTTGTGTATCTTGTTCTGTAAAGTATATTTCTAAACTCTCAGATAAATACTTGAATCACTTAAATAAAAAGAAACATAATGACTGATAATACAATATTTCTTTTAAATTACTATATTGCAACTACGTTATGCCCCGGTCAAATATTCACGGATAATGCCACGGAAGAGCTACGGTCTATTCGTTCACGGGTTACTACGGAAATGTGAAATTCCGTAGTCCGCTACAGTTCCAGTACGGACACACAACAGTATGAATACGGAGTCCGACGGATTTACCACCAAAAGCCCCCGGAGAGACACTGATTGTTAAGGACCGACACGGTTTGATACGGAGCGACACGAATCAGGACGGACGCACCACGGAAACACTACGGTCTGCTACGGTATAAGTACGGGTTAGTACGAATAAGTAAGGTCTGATCCAGGGAAGAACGGATTGATACAATGAAGAACGAATTGCCACGGATCTATACGGACCTAATACATCCGTCCACAACTTCTTGCTTGCTCATTTTCAAAATACCTTACAATAAAAGAACACCTAGAAAACAAATTGCAGAGTTCAATGATTTTGGCGGAAAGGATTCGGCCTAATCGCGCCCGACCCCCGAGACATCAGGTCCGATTAAAGGGAATTTCTTGAAAGACACTGGATCCTCAACAAGTTCGGCCATGAGAACCTCGTACTAAACGTGAAGCGGTCTTCGTAAAAAGCCTATCTCTAGTCCACCATCTCGTCAATCTTCTCTTACCTGATTAGATATGGGCTCGTTATCATTAATGTAAAATGTTGATCAATACTGCTTCTCTTTTAATTTTAAAATTTGCTGTTCGTGTTACAATTACATTCATCTGTTAATTATTGTTAACCTTATCTAAAATGGTAACTATAAAATAAAGTGGTGTTCTAGCCTGGTATATGGGTACCACTATAAAATATGGGATTATGGCTATTGAAACTTGGTCTTCAGTCAGGATCTATCATAAATGGAAAATAATGCCAAACTGCCAAACTAGATGATTTAATATAAAGCTTCTATATGAACTATTACTGGCACAAAGTATCATATACCTTTCTGGTAGCTGGAGATACATCCATATTCAATATAGTAAAGGTGTGGTCTGGTGGCTATCTACGAAGGTATTGACAATTTTAGCAGATTGGGACTGCTATTTATAGTCTCGGACGTTGGGTGGCTAGCTTGGCTAGGGTGCCTAGCTTGGCAGTATCATCATCGTCTCCGATGACGTCACTGCCTACCTCAAGTGGGCAGAAATTTAGCCAGTGCCAGCTGCCATGTTTAAATTGGCAGCATGTGGCTAATTGATCATAATAACGGCTACATCGTAGAAAATAAGTCATTTTAAGTAATATAACCATGGCAAATATTAAAAGAATGAAGTTATCTGTGCATACAGTGTATGTTTTGACGAATTAAAGTCGATGTCATGAAGAAGAGTTAATTACTCAGGTACTTGAGTAGTTTTCGGATAAGGGTTTATTTTTGGACGTAAAATGATGGGCCTTATCGTTACAATATATTGGTATTTTATTTCTCTAGTGCTGAATGTTTTTCTCTGTTTTGAATTAGCCAGTGATCCAGGTTTGTGTTTGTCATGTTTCGTAAAATAACTAGCTGAAACCAGGAATTTAATTTAGTGAAACGATAAATGTAGTGTATTTTAAACTTCACATATATTGTCAAGTGGCCAAGTAAAATGTTAAAAGTATAACTAGCACAGCTTAGTGACACATCGATTATATAATTTGGTTTACTTTCAACTGTTTGGACTAATTACCTAACAATGTGTTTTATCAGATACAATATACTTAGCTCTCCATTTGGAATTATCTTCTTCGTCATAAGGTAATTAAATATATGTTTTAAAAATTAAATATCTATTGAATTTTACAGTACAGAACATCAACTTGGAAAAGGCTTTGACTTTTCTTAGTGAGATGAATATGTGAATTGGAATACGTTGAACTTCTGTAAGTAAAGTGACAAATGATATGCCGTGTTCTTTTGGTAACAGTGTTATTTACAAATCTTTACAGGAAGTTTATATTCAATAATGAGATAGGGTTGATTCGAGCAGGAGCTAGTACTATCGCCGGCATCCCGCCATGTAATTCAATTTTGTTGGCAGTGCATATTCATGCGTATATCTAAGAAAGTAACCAGTCGGCGTATTTGCAAAGTTATCAAACTTATGCAACATTGCATTTGTTAAATCGCTTTATTATCCACGTGTGACTGAATTATGTAATTAAAATATAGACGAAGTAAGTTATTCATTACTAGCACAAGTGTTTATTTGTTGTACTTTGATCGGCGGTGCATTTGAGTGTCTAAAGGAAAACAAATGTCATTATTTCAAAGTATTGGTTTTGAGTATTAAATTATGTGCAAAGGAAGAAATGCATACAAGAATGAACCTTAAATACTGACATTTATTTGTACGCTAGGAGGTATAATTCCTAGGTTCAGGTTCATGTTATTCCATCAATGATACATACCGTATCTATATAATTGCCTATTTCAATGTTTTTCTACAATTGATGTTAATATATTGAATTGGCGTCGTTAAGCTTAGATAGAGCATATTAATGTGTCTGTATTTTTTCAGTGTTTGCTTTCCCAAATGCCAAAGTGACATTGACACCGTCAACACAAAACATTTCCGAGAACACGCCATTGATATTAACATGCTCTTATGTCGGAGATCTTACTGTAGAGACATACACAATGATAATTTCCTCAAGATCAACTTTAGTAGGATCTCTGATGGCAAATTGTTCTGTATTTTCTAAACAACCAGATCCAATAATGTACAGTTACACCTGTCCTACACATGAACAACTATTATGGACCATCAGAAATGTAACACGTGCTCATGATGGTAACACATGGAGATGTCTAGTAGGATTTACTACAATCGGTAGCGAGGAGGCAACCAATACAATCAATGTTCAAGGTAAACAAACATTTATCTACAATAATAATACACTTTTGGGATTATCTCTATCAACAAGTGTCCATTATTTTTCAGCAAAGGACACTTTTATATCAATAGCTCTCCATTACGATATGACAGAAATATGAATGTTTGTGTAAACTTAAGTCACGCAATCTATGACAAGAAATGTAGTTGCAATTTTCATTTAACCAATGCAATTCATTCTATATCCGATTACAATCAGATTTGTCTTAGAAGCTTAAATTGATATAAAAAGTTTTAATGTCGGGAATTTATTTAACAAAAAAACAGCAAATTTTATTGAGTAGTTTTGAGTAGGCAACAAAACAGTATATTTTTTTCTGAAGGATTTACATAACAGGCATTCGATATCACAGATAATTTACAAATATATTAAGTTTTCATAGAAAAAATATTGTTGTCCGAATTATAATCAAAATCCGTCACTTTTTCAAGTGTTTCTAACTTGAGCTTTTTACAACGCTGTCCTTGAACAGTTTCACTAAACTTTCTCTTTTGATTTATTCTTTAATAACTGCTTATAACTTCATTCGATCTATGTCCCGTCACTTCACATAAAAATTGCTCAACTACTTCTGTCACAAACAAGCGACATGCCGCGGAAGCTCTCAAAGAATAATTTGTCCGGAAGCCGGAGAGTCCTTAAAGATACTGTTTCTCCTAATTTGTGGCGACCGATGCATTAATTACTATACCAGACATATCCTTTTGGGTTTTCTAAAGGTTTAAGATAAAATTCTACGTTCTTTAAGTTTATTCTGGACGATGTGTAATGTACTTTTCAAACAAATAAATGATGCATTTTTAAGTTGTTTAACATTTTTAACGACCGACTTCCGTTGAAACTTCCTATATCCGAGCCCTCCCCGATTGTTTTTTGAGTAGTCTTTGGTATACGAAATGTAACGCCCCCACCCTCTTTTAACTGGGAAAATAAAAAAATACATTAAAATACATTTGATTATTTAATGAAATCCAGAGCACGTGATCATGTAAACAATTCAAAGCGCCAGGCCCAAATTGTAACACTAGAAGAAGAGATTGTGTGGTTTAAAGGAGTTTTAGGAATCCAAGAACTAATTTCCTTTACTTACATGATGAACAAATATGAAATTTTACCTTTAAAATAGAAAGCACAACATATCATTTCAGCAGACTTTTTGTATTTATGGGCAGTAATGCATAATTTAAATCATTTACCATTTATTTATGCATTATTTTGGCCTGCACAGTTACGAGATTCGGTGGTGTAGTGGTCATGCCGTCCAGCTTTTAACCCAAGCAGACCGTAGGTTCAAGCCCTACAAGGGCCATGTTTTTTTTTTCTTCAGCTGATAACTTTTACACCCTCACTGAATATTGAAGTGAAAAAGTTTGTTTTCTTATCAATTATCAATACAAATCAACAAATAAAAAGGGGGAAAAGGCAAACAAAAAAGTTGAAAGGGTACACTACATTTTTGTAGGTATTGAAGTTACTCGTGAGCAATAGGTTCATGAAATCTGTTTGTTGTCTTTATGTGTTTTTTCTTGAATACCGCTCTTCAATGCTCATGACAGAAGAAATTGGTTTTTTGTCAGATAGAGAAGGAGCTTCACTAGGAATGGTAGAAGTTGTTTTGCGTTGTAACACTTCATCAGATATATCTGAGAACAGTTTGGTTGATGTAAAGATCCGATAATGCCCTAGCCTCATCACGTAAATCAAAACTTTCATACTGAATTTCAGTGTACTTTGTGTGATAAATATTTTGCCATCGTCGGAATAATCTAAGTCCATGTTAGCTCGTGAAAACCTTGGTCGGGGAATTAAACACTTAATTGCCTCTTTATCGAAACCCTGGTCGGGGGATTAAACACTTCAATAGCCCCTTTCTTAGGTACATGTCATTACTAAAATCGTGTAATGTCGAATGTTTTATGCAATAATCGAGTGAACAAATACCAAGTAAGGTGCATTATGGGAATTCTTTATTAATAATATTTTACCCATTGAATAATTTGATATGTTCGTGTATTTAAAGCGACAGAAAGTCCATTCACGAGCAATAATGAAAACTTGGCCGCTATGGGGCCTCGACTCCATTACTTCTCGGGAATGTACAGGCAATGGCCTTTCTCCCTTTTAGTACGTAATAGCATTCATATTTACATTGACAAAAAAAACTAAAATTTTACTAAATATTAATTATATGTTAAAGAGAATAAGCTAAAATGTAATCGATGATCCAATGCAATTAACTTAAATCCTTAAATTGAGTAATGTATATGAGGAAGTTATTCTAATGAAAGAAAGTAAGTGGTGTTTCCTTTAAGTTTTATTGAAATAACCGATATATTGACATATAGCCGTTACTAACTATTCATGATCATAAATGAACAATGTTGCCAAACATAAACGTACGTATAAACATATATCCACTATACAATAACATAGAAGACGACACATGTGTAAAGTATATACATCAATTAAAACATAAACTAAATTATTTTTGAAAGAAAAATATCTATAAATAGTTTCTTGTTGACATTCTTTTAAGCAAATATAGTCTATATTTGCAAGGACATATGTTACTTTCTAATAGTTTCCATGTATGGAACAACGTTGTATTTTCATCGGCAAGTCCTTAAAAACAATTTAGTGACTGCCATGAACATCCTAATTTGCGATCACTTTTGCGGCCAAATAATAGTAAAAATCCCGTTGACACGTTACAAACTAGTTTCGTCACCAACTGCAATTTTTACTTGGTCAACATCTTGCATCAAAAATGATATCAGTACATAAAATGGAATCGTTTCACAACCAGCCCGGCTATTGAGACATTTGTGCCATCATCATCAAAATTAAAAAGTGAAACAAGACAGGGTTTTAAAGTTGTATAAAATTAAAAACAAACTAAACTATTCAGCTCCTGAATTTTGGACAAAAAGTTTTTGAGAAATCAAAAATATTATTTTGTTGCTATAATAAAATTATAAAAAATTTTAAAATGCAACGCTGAGTTTAAGACCGGGAATATATTCTATAAAAGGTTAAGGGACATTCATTGTAACATTTGAAAAAGTATTCCGCTAATCTTCAATGATTTATGAACATAATACAGTTTTAATTCGTTCCCTTGATATACGAATTTTGGAAAAAATTTGAAAAAATGCTAATGATAGAAATAATTAATTATGTAACGCTTTTTTATTTTAAATAACTATTCGAGTCCAACCAAAATTATAGGGAAAAGCTCTAAAACAATTCCAACTTTTAAAAGCAAAAGTTAACGCTCCAAATCCAAAGCGTATGTTAAGCTTATACTGTGTAAACACAGCCATGGTCATTATAATTGCAAATCTTGTTAACGAGATGATGGCTGTTTGTTGTTCACGAAATGTGTGGCTTTTGTTTGTACTACGACTGTGCCATAACACACAGTATTTTTTAACTAGCTTAGGACAAACACTCGTGCAAATATAATGCCTCCAGAGTTATTCTGTAAGATATTACACAACATGAATAAAATAATTTTATTTTTATAATTAAATTATAAAGAACAAACTAAATTTTGTCCTGTGTTTGTAATAATCATTTTGAATAAATGGTTTCCGGAAGATTTATTTCTCCAGTTTATCTATTTCAGTACCAATACAGACTGTTGAGATGTTTTATCCAACGAACAATGTGGTTACAATACAGCAGAACATAGAAACAGTATTTATTTGCAGAACATCTGTAGGGAAACCAAAAGCTGCAGTGAGATGGTATAAAGATAACAGAACGGCAACAACAAATGATGATATAGAGATAACGACTTTTGCCACAACAACAGACACTACTATTGGTGATCTGATATATGTTACAAGTACACTCCGCTATTCCCCGGCAAAAGAAGACAGTGGTATGAAAATATACTGCATTGCTAGAAATTCTGTTGATAATCTCGTATCTAACAGAAAACCGGAGCTCAATGTACAGTGTAAGTAAATCATTCTATAACTGCAAAATAATGTTTAAATATAGCAACCAAACTTAAAGAAAAAATGCAATTAATAGAGAATGAACGTCTATTTATAAGAGATATAAGTTTATTTTTATACGAAATAAATTATGATTGAATAAATAAATAAAGTACATTGGTTAAACAGCGTTTAAATATTTTGTAAACATACAAACATCATTTGCAAATATTCTTATGATAAGTCCATGTATCTAATTTAACCGTCACAAAAAGAACAGTCAGTCTGAAAGTTTTTACTTAAATAGTCGAAAAAGGAGAAGAAAAATGAAATAGAAAAAGACATAAGATTTAAAATAAGACAAATTCCTAAAATGTGTTCAAACCTACTGACAGTGAACATATTGAATTTCATTCCATGAAAAAAGCGCATGGTAGCGAAGTAAAGATAATATTTCTGTTTCTTCAAGTATTGCTGTACATTTTAATTTAAACATTCCAAAGTTTTCTCAGTAACTTTTCTACCTTTTTTCTGTTTTATTTATAGATTCACCAGATGGTCCTCCTGTAATTCAAGGTTTCAATAACACTGAAACATGTTACGTTATAGAAAACAATCAAAGTTTACTTTCTTGCTCAAGCAGGGGAGGAAATCCACTAGCAACATTGTCTTGGGACTGTTTTAATTCTGGATCAACGTCGACTTCTTCTGTGGAATCAAATGTTACAAAAACTGTCACATTTTCAGCCTTACGTGGCCAAGATAGATCTTGTACATGCAAATCTTCTCATCCAGTTGATAAAACACAATCAGTAACTGTTAATATTGAAGTGTTATGTAAGTTTACTTTTATTTTTATGAAATATTATTTCACCGCTCTGAAATTTGCTAGATATTGTAACTGACATTTGTTATAGGATTCATAGCTTCATATAGCAAAAGCTAATTTTATTTAGTTTTCACCGTACATGATGCTTTATCAATCAATAATACATCATAATTATTAAAAACAAAAGTAATATGACAACAAATATGAAAGTGGGCGGAAACTAACTTCACATTTGATTTCAGGGACAACGTTTTAGATTTTTTCTCTGTCAGTCTATAGTTTCACTGCTTATTTCATCGTCACCACAAATAACAATAATTTTGTTGTTAATGCTTTTGTCATCGCAGCTGAATCAAGTCATGCATCTATAGATAATCAGTTTATTACTTTGCGCTGTCCAACTGTTGTGTCCCAAGTTTATTTGTTGTTGTTGACAGTAAAATAAAATATAAAAAAAGATTACTCTACAGAAAAAAACAATATATTTTCACTCACTGTTTAGACACGTGAAAATATCTGTATATCCTCATAGTATATATAACGTAAAATGTTTTCGGATGTTACATACATAAAATGAAGCGAAGCGATAACTCGGTAGTTTTTTATTATATGTTTGATTGAAACAGACCAATTTATAAATTAACAAAGAATCTTGTCGGAACACTTGTTTGTTTTATCTCAGAAAATATCCAGTCACTTCCTAACTTTATTTCGCAATTTTCACTATGGCAATGCAATTTTACACATATAAACTTTTTTTACACGTAAATATAATGTCCTTTGTGCTTAAATCATGGTTATTGACCGAGAGCTGTCTATTATATTTTTTACATTTATTTTATTTTTAGACTTTGAACAAACATGCTTAACTTTAAGGTTAGTTTTACCCTTTCGTTCACGAACGACGCACGGTTAACATTAAGTTACAGTAATAGTTAAGGAGAAAACAGTCTATATGTATATTTGTAGATACAGTCCTAAATAACATGGTATTTCCAGACCCACCAGAATGTTCTAATTTTAAAGTAAATGGTACGATTGTTTTGTCCCCGGGAGAAAATCAGTTGTTTTTGACAGTACTGGAATCCCTAACCCAAATTTCTACTCGTGGAGCAAAGCAATATACAAGTACTTTACAAAATACAATGATTCCATCAGATGGATCACAACAAACAGGATCAACAAATACATCAACAATGAAACATAGTGTTTTGACACATTTTTTATTTACTCTTAATGGGTCTACATTGTTGTCTATCATATGCAAAGTTTCAAGAAATTTAATTATGTAATTTACGTTCTGCTGCAAGTCTTTATACATTAAATAAATGCTAACTAAATAAGTTTTGCAATTGTACTTGATTGAATAAATCATAAAATCGTACCCACGACCTCGCTCAAGAGGGTAAAATTGAAAATACTGAAATTTTGAATGAGCATTTCTTCTTATTTTGTATGCTATACATGTTTTAGACAAGCGTAAGGAATTCTAGTTTTAAATGGTCATACAAATGCAACTCAATGGTAATGGTTTTTCCTGCCTAACATCTTTAGTTAATCCATTTATGAATAATCTTTTGATGCTTCGTTTAGCTCATTAAGGCTCAAAATGACAATAATGTATTTTTCAAATGTATTGTAACATTCTCAAGACATTATTGAGTGTCTGCATTTGAAACATGTTCTTAACTAAAAACTATAATGTTTAAAATTGTTCATATAATAACTAAAATTTGACATATCCTTTTACATATTGTTACGAGCCAGGCGTAACGAGAAAGAAAAGCCAGCAACAAACTTGTAACAATAACAAATTTATTACAGAAAAATTATTAAAAAAGAATAAAATAACAAATTATGTTTACAAATACCTGAAGTCCAAATAAAAATGAAAATTACAAATGTCTAGTCTGATCCTGGAATGATCCTTTTGAATAGCACAGTTAAATCCAAGTTAAATCCAAGAACACTTTAGAATAAAGTCCTACAATAAAATCCACAAGAATAATTTATTTTAAAATCCAAGCTCCAATAATTCACTTAATATCCAAGTTGAATAATACTCCAAATATATTGATTTCTTAAAAGGTAACTGATGACTTAATAGATCACTGATGACTTAAAAAAGGTAAAAGTAATGAAAAATGTCTCCTTATATATATTAACTAAGAAGTTTCTAGAATAGTCTTCCATTTACTACAGTAATCATAATCTAGCAACTTCACCAATAAAGATCATTCCAGAAATTTCTATCTAAATATAATGCATGAGTTTTCTACAACAGTTAAGAACGTTCTAGTACATACATGTAGTTTATGTTCTAAAAATAGAACAATGATAATATTGGAAATACCAACTGGTCAGATACAAACTATATACATGTAATATGTTGCATACATAACACTTCCCCTCTTCAAGAAAAAGAAATATGAATGAAATGAATATTTCTTTTACATAAATCCAAACAATGTAACTTACAAATAACATAGGAGAAATGTTAAACAATTTTATACATTCATTCATATATATGTGTATTACAAACAATAGTAAACAACAACAAAAAAAATCAATCATATCATATACATGTTTAATTTAAAATACTGCAAATAACAGTTGCCATTGGTTCTTGTTGCTGGGTCATATGGGGGTTGCGTTCATTGAACGCCGCCTTTCCTTGTTGATCTTGTTTTTCATATTTTAGACACGTGAAAGTGCATCAGGGATCAAATTATCTTTCCCTTTAATGTGTCTAATGTCAAGACTATATTCTTGCAAAAATA